>NC_044549.1:103562644-103862644 GCF_007565055.1 Rhinopithecus roxellana
CGAGGGATGTGACAGAAATTGTATTGAAGGCCACCTCTTGAAACACCTGCTCTCTACATTCTGTAACTCTCCCTCTATTGCCTGTTCAGGCCCTGGGAGGTATGGCTTTCAGCCCCAGGGTATTGCACAATTCCCTACTAATTTTCCTAACTCTGCCACTTTTTTGTAAATCTTCTCAATATCCCAAATTTGGTTTGCAATCTTTTCCTCCAAGCACCTGACTGATAGATTCTCTTTGTCGGCTTAAAAAAAAAATACAGATGCTACGTTATCCTTGTCAAATTAAGGGGGCAGTGAATGGTTTAATTTCAGTTCTTATTCCAACTCAGTAGTTTTTTTTTTTTTTCTCTATTGTTTTTAATTTTCTTACTAATGATAAGCTGTTTTTTATTTCCCAGAAATTTGCTTAACACAAATATAGGTAGAAGCCAAAATGTCACCCATAAATCTAAATTTCAACTTAAACAACTTTATAAGCATTTAATGGTTGAGAGAAGATATGTTCTTTTCCCTTTCTCATTAGATAGAAACATAGGGTTTACATAATCTAAGGTATTTTTTTTCTCCTCACACAAAAATATATTCAGTCCTGAATATTAGTAAACTTTATTGAATTTATAGTAACACCTAAGTACTCACATAAAAGTTTTTCTTAGGTAATTTTGAAATGTCACACAAATTTCATCTAACAGTATTTAATTTTACCTAACTGAGAGAAAGATGTCTGAGTCTTATGGAAATACTTTAGTTTGGCCCGCGTGGTGGCTCACGCCTGTAATCCCAGCACTTTGGGAGGCCGAGGAGGGCGGATCATGAGGTCAGGAGATCGAGGCCATCTTGGCTAACAGGGTGAAACCCCGTTCCACTAAAAATACAAAATTAGCCGGGCATGGTAGCGGGTGCCTGTAGTCCCAGTACTCAGGAGGCTGAGGCAGAAGAATGGTGTGAACTCGGGAGGTGGAGCTTCAGTGATCCGAGATGTGCCACTGCCCTCCAGCCTGGCGAAGACTGAGACTCCTCTCAAAAAAAAAAAAAAAAAAAAAAAAGAAAGAAAAAAAGAAAAGAAAGAAAAATACTGGTTTAATTTCTAAATTTATATTGCATATTAAACAAGGATTTTATTTAAAAAATGCAATATCTACTTCCATATTAAAATCAAAATAGTTTTTGAAATTTTACTAATTTAATGAATTGGAAAAAGTAAATTGATTTTAGTTCTTTGTCTTGTGGCTTGTCAAACTGGTTCAATATCTAGTAGTGTTGTCAACTCCATGCTTTCAAACCAGCCTCTAAATGTCATTACAAACTTACTTTCTCACTAATTTAAACATTAAATTGCACATTCTCACCGTTTTGTTAATATTAAAGAATATACATATAAATGCAATAATTCATACATTTCTAATTGATCAGATTCATGCCTTCTAAATGAGAAAAGATATGTAATTTATTGCATATATACACACTCAAAATCCCAGTGATTCTTGTACTGTAAAGAATAAGTCTTTAATGGTTTTAAATAAAGCCTTTACATGGTTAAAACTTAGGCATTGGTGGAAATGTAAGATTTTGCTCTAACTATATTTTATTAACCACAGTGGTAACTGCTGCTGAAATTTATGACGTTGATTTTTCTTTTTTGTAGTTTTGTAAGAGTTCCTGTTCTTGCCTTTTAATAATTAATGGAGAGAAAGTCTTTTATTTCTGGCAGAATACTTTTGTTTTTGTTACTGCGTTGTGGGTTAACCCTAGTATTACAAAGATTTGGTTAAGAAAACTAAGTATATCTAGATATATCTTTTATGCATGTTTTAGTTTATTAATTTATGTAACTAGAACATCACATGCATGTGTGAGCTGTTCAGTGATTTTCTCTGAATTCTAGTAGAAGTAAATTGAAAAATGGCTATAGTTCAATAGCAGTTTTAATTTTGAATTTATGTATTTATCCTTTGACATAACCAAAAAGCTTAATAATTGGTAGATTTCAAGATGTCTCTATGATAAAGTACGATGTTATGCTTTGTCAACAAATTCCATTAATAATTTAACTTGCTAATTATTATCAAAAATAATGATGGATGTGAGTACCTTAGGTTTTTTACTTTGTATCATATACCTGCTCCTACTCTGGAAAACAGATACACATAACTTAATGAACTTATCTTACTCATTAAAAATGAATACATCAGGAATGCATCAGTCTAGAAAACAATCACAATTAGCCCAGTTTATGGTCATGTTTTCCTAGTTTTAACAGTTCCCATTCAGATGAAGCTTATTCACCTTCATTATCACTTTCTTATAAAGATCTTATTTTTTTCTTTGAATTGAAATATGTCTAAAAACCTTAACTTCAGATGTAGACATTCCCAAGGTGGGGCAACTCTGGATAAACAGCAGATGTCTAAATGTGTACCATTTCCATACCCATTATGCTAACCCTAGTTTGCTATGATTACTTTCTAGAAATTTTTAAGGCATTTCCTCCATAATTCAACTATAACGTGAGTCTTACTGGTATAATGCATTCGAGGATTTTGATGAATTGAACTTTTTACTGAATTTTTTCTTTTTACTAAAAATATTGTTATATTTATAGAGTTCTTTCTTCACAAACCAACTTGTTCCACATCTTTATAGCACCAGGTACCTTCATAGATTTAGCACAGCTTGTAGTTATATAATTATTTTATATTGTTTACTCATGTGTGCATAGTCTAGTAGACCAGGGGTCCATGGAAGAAACTTCAGTTTTGGATGCTTACTATTGCATCTGTAGCATCTAATATTACCTGTCATCTAGTAGTTCTTGATAAATACTGTATTTGTTGAATCAGTGAATAATGCTTTGTTTGAGACTTTCTTCCAAACCAGTATTTACATAGTTAACATATGTTATCCTTGGAATTTGACTTACTGTTCCTTAGGTTTTGGCATCCAGTCTTTTAGCCACTATTACCTTTTTCTGAAATACTGTTTTCCTATATATTACAATGCAAATTAAATCATCTGCATTTCTACCTTGCATGTACCAGACAATGTTTTCCAGACAGGATTTTATGCATCTCACAGAAAGGATATAACTATGCCTTTGCCCTACATTTTATTTAAGTGAAATTTTACATACTGATTTCTTAATTATACTTTCAAAACAGCGCCTTTTATTTCTCTCTATGGGAAACTTTCCACAATAAACAGCAGATTTTTTGGCTGCTTCTGTAAATATATTAAGAGTTAATAAGTTAGATGTGCTGTTGTTAAATAGATATAATTAAACGGGACTTTTTTGTGAAATATAAAAGCATGTTTTATTAGTAAGAAAATCAGACATTCAAATTTTTCATAAATATGCTAATGTAAACACTGCAGAATTTTTGTATTTAAAATTTTATTTGGATCTCCTGATTTTAGGCCATGGATTAAAACTACCTTAGAAAAAATTTGGAATTTTGTTTGTGAACTAGTTTCTTATGTGATGAGCTTTAAATTTATGTCTCTATAATTGTTTAAATAAATTAGAAAATATAGCTTGGCAAGATATTTGAAGCATTTTACTTCTATGCCAGGTATGAATCTTTTGCGTCTTCATCTCCAAAGAAAAAGATTTCCACTACGCCCTATCATGTTTTCTGAGACAGTCTTTGAACCTTACAAATATATTATGGTTTGAGAAATATTATTATCAGTTATGACATACAAGGACAAAGATAACTCATTCCCTCTGTTTGACTTTAAGGTATTCATATTCTCTGTAAAGAGCAAGAAATTTGGTTCTGTCATTGCTTTATGCTGAAAATATATGGCAAATGTTACTATAATGTTGCTTTCAAATATAAAGGAATGACTGCCCTATTTTTTTGGGTGAAAATTATATCCATAAATGTCACTATTCTTTTTGTTTTTTGTTTTTGTTTTTTGTTTTTCTAGAAGGAGTCTTGCTCTGTTGCCAGGCTAGAGTGCAGTGGTGTGATCTTGGCTCACTGAAACCTCCACTTCCCTGGTCCAAGTGATTCTCCTGTCTCAGCCTCCCAAGTAGCTGTGACCACAGGCGCGGGCCACCACGCCCAGCTAATTTTTGTGTTTTCAGTAGAGATGGGGTTTCACCATGTTGGCCAGGAGAGTCTCCATCTCCTGACCTCGTGATCTGCCCGCTTCCGCCTCCCAAATGCTGGGATTACAGGCGAGGCCACCATGCCCGGCCAATGTCACTATTCTTTTACTTATAATTATTCTCTGAAAAGTGTTTGGCAATCTTTGAAAAATAAAGATCCCCAGAATGATTGAAGCGAGTCTGAGAAGAAGAACCAGCTGTATTTGAGAACTTCTGGGACACAATGGGGATAACATATAACATGCATATTACAGGTCCATTCTGTTTGAATTTTGATGGATAACTTCCTGGTTCACAGCATTGAAGATTTTGAAGCTGTAACAGATTATCTTTAGTGCCATTGGTAAGTGAGGGAGAGGGTTCTTCACAGCAGGCAAAAATGGAAACAGAAAGAAACAAAAGTATTCAGAAAACTGAGAAAACCTCAGGTCCCTGTCCCCCTGGGGACATCTAAATCAGAAGCAACAATCAGATTCCTACTTAATCAGTGTTTGGGTAGTTATAGCGCCCTAGAATCTCCTCTGATATTATTACAGACGTGGAAGTCTGAGAATTAACTCCGTATTTAAGCATGCCATTACTTGTTTAGAAGGTCATTCTCAGACTAACTCTACATTACAATGAGTTTTGGAGCTTTTAAAAACTACTGATCCCTCAGTTTTATTCTAGACTAAATAAATCATCATCTTTGTGACTGAGGCTCAAGAGCTGGTATTTTTTAAAAACTCTCCAAGTTGCAACCAGGGTTGAGATCACTGGTTTAGAACTTAAGTGAAGAATGGAAATTTCTTGTAGTGGCAAAACCAGATGGTCGTGAATACATCTATTTCTCCATCCGCTTTCCCAAGTTCCCATTGGATGTGGAAAAGTGAATAACAATATTTAAAAATATCAATTCTGGAAAAGAAGAAGTTACATCAGAAGTCCAAACATCCTCAGATATTTTATGTAAGACAAAGCAAATGGAATGTTGGTGATGAAAGAACAGAAAAGCCACAGTGCAAGATACCAGAGACTTACAAACTCAGATTCAGTCAATACAAGAATCAAAGAATCACCTTCTTACACACTGGCTTCCCAGTTTCTGTTTATTACATAAATAAAGGGGCTGTGAACAAAGGCCTGAAGAAAAGAGCAGAATTAGAGCTCTCACCAGAACTCTACAAATACACAGAAGACAGACAGAAGGAGGAAAAAGGAAATGGGGGAGGATAGAGAAAGGCACTTCTTCCTAGAGTGAAATTGACTAAGCTTTCTGCTAGTGTGGAGCCTTCCTTACTTTGCCCAATATAGGGCACCAACTTCCTCTCTGCCCCTCTGTATAGGGAAGCCTCTTCTCCAACCCAAACACCCTGTTCGAGCCCACCCAGGAACTGCAGGCACCCCTCCCATAAAGGGAAATGCATTAGGGAAAGAGGTCCATACTATTTCCAGAGCTGTGCTTTCAAAAGTAGCCTTCATTTATTCTATGAAGGCCAATGAAGATAACCATATTTGTGAGAAAATCTCTGTAGACAATTGAAGTCTTAAACAATAGAAGGCTTTTTTGGAAGGGCTTTAGCTGGCTCACAGAATCAACGGAAGGTCCGGAGAAATAGGCTGTAAAAATGGGCAAAGACATGCTGTGCATCATAACAGTCGGTGCAGGATGCTGTTACCAATTCCACTCCCGTAATACGTACCCTCATGCCACCAGACTCAAGTCCATTGCCATTGCTGCAAATTATCACACACAAAAAGACAGATCAGAAAGGAGAATTTCCTACTCCCACCCATAACCCTCTCTTGAAGGAGGTAAGCCCATTCTTCCTCCTGTTTCGAGACCTCCTTAGATTAAAGAATGTTTTAAGGCAAGAAGCCTGAAAACAAAACATGATCACAATTAAAATCAAAGCCCATAGAGCATATAGAACAATTAACTCAGGGGGAAAAATTAATGAGTAAGGAAACAATAGAGACCCTTTAAATTTTTCTAATTAATGCCTTTATGAGATTTGATAGAATTTTTCATCTAGATGCAAGAAAATACTACTATGAATAGAGAAAAAAATACAGATGATTACCTGAGGAGATTTGGAGAAGAAATAATACCTGATATTTAAAAATACTCTCTGAACTGATATTTAATGTACCAACTAAATAGTCAACTGACATTACATTATGCCAAGTTTGTGGTGAGAAAAACAAAAGAATTTCTCAGAATTTGGTACAAATAAAAAGTTATTGAAAATTAAAGAAAAGATTATTTGAGAACAGACACAAGGTTAGAAAAGACATCTATGAGATATTCCAGAGGAGACCTTTACAGAGAATATAGAGAAAGAAAATGATAAATAAAATTAAAAAAATTAAAATAAAAGAACAATTCCAAGTGTGTATGCAGCATGCAAGAAATAAATATCTTTGGATTGAAGGCTCATCAGGATGTTATAAGATTATTTATAAAACTGTCATTCAATTCCTGATAAAATCAGAGACTAGGAAAAGAGAGATTTATAGGTATTCTAAAACATAATAGTTAACCCACAAAGGAAGAGAATCAGAGTATTAGTGCTTCCACAAGCAACTTAGAAGATATAAAAACAATGAAAAAAGTTCTTCAAAATTTTAAATCCAGATTTTTATCAATTAGGTTTAAAGTATTTCATCCATCTTGTGTTGATTTATGTGTACGCCTGTGTGTGTGATAAAGAAAATGTGAGTATACTACATCATCTGTTGATGGACAATTAGGTTGAGCCTACATCTTTGCTCTTGTACTTTAATTTATTTTTATACATTAAATATTGTTATCAATTTTAAAGAATGAAAAGTATATTGATTCTTCCCGTGAAAAAACATTTGATGTTTTTCTATTTGTTTAAAACCTTTTTATGTTTCACAGAAAACTTTGGTTTTTTAACTTTTATTTTAGGTTCAGAGGTACATGTACAGGTTTGTTATGTAGTAAACTGCACGCTCACAGGGTTTGGTGTATGATTATTTTATCACCTAGGTGATAAGCATAGTACCCGTGAGATAGTTTTTTGATTCTGTCCCTCCTCCCCCTCTCCATCCTCAAGTAGGCCACAGTGGCTAGTTTTTCCCTCTTTGTGTCCAGTTTTCTCGTTGTTTAGCACCCATTTATAAATGAGAATTACTGTATTTGATTTTATGTTTCTGTGTTAATTTGCTTAGGTAATGGCCTCCAGCCCATCCATGTTGCTGCAAAGGATATGATCTCATTCTTTTTTACAGCTGCATTGTTTCCATGGTTATAGGTACCACATTTTCTTTATCAGTCTACTGTTCAGTCTACTGTTGATGGGCATTATTAGGTTGATTCTACATCTTTAGTATTGTGATAGTGCTGTGATAATATATGTGTGCATGTGTCTTTATGGTAGAATTATTATATTCCTTTGGGTATATACTGAGTATGGGGTTGCTGGGTTGAATGATAGTTCCATTTTAAGTTCATCGAGGAATACCACCAACTGCTTTTCACAGTGGCTGAACTAACTTACTTTCATTATTTTCACATTTTCTTTCTCTTGTCTGATTGCTCTAGCTGGGACAAGAAGTGCCTTGAGCTGGACCTTCAAGTATATTTTGGAAGTCTCTGGATAATAAAAAGATTGTTTCATCTCTTTATTCATTCTGAGATTGAGCAGAATACTTAAGGTCTTATTAATCAAGTTATCTATTATAATTAACTAATACTTTCTGTACTCTTATTTTTTAAAAAGATGTTTATTAGCTTTCATTTTCATGTTTACCGAAGCTTCATTTCATCTATATTAACAGTGAAGTTAGCTCTAATGTAGGAAACATTTACATAGTAGGAAATAATAAGGCCTTGAAATCAAACAGACTGGATTAAATCTCACTCTGCCACTCTCTAGCTTTGCGTTTTGGGCAAACCGTTTAATCTTTCTAAGACTGTTTCCTCAGGTATGAAATAGGGTTGATATCTTTCCCTGATGGGTTATGTGATTATTTGGCATCATCTGTAAAGTTCTTTTTAGCACAGTCCTTGGAACATGATATGTATTTGATAAGTAATTATTACTATTAATATTAGACATATGAGGTGCTTATGCTCATAATGAATGATTATCTATGTTCTTACTTTGAGATATAGAAGTTTTATAAACAGAGTAGGAGATATGTAATCATGAAAATTTGGAAAATTGGAATTTTGAAGCATGGAGGCTATTTAAAAGCCCATTTATTGATAAGAAAAATTAGAATTATTGTTGCAACAAAAAGCTCATTCCACAAGAAATAAATCCCTTCACTGAATATATTCATTATACACTAATATGAGTGCTGATATCTTCTTTTTTAAGAATAAGACTGTTACTTATCTATTTTGATTACATAAGACAAGACTTTCCAGAAGTAAAGACAGGATAAATGACCTCTTACATATTTTTCTAATTCTGTGTTTCTACAACTATAAAAAAAGCACTGCTGACACAGTCAGTAGTAACTCTAAATTCATGAATCTTTTAAATATAGGTAAGTTTTTAGGCAATGATATAGACATGGTAGAAAGCCTTAGGCTCTATGTACTCAATAGAAAATTGTGTCCCATGAATTTTTAATAAACTAAACAGTGCTATTTCCATGAAAATATAGGTATGCTAATAAAGAGTGACAGGATTCCAAGGGGAGGGCTGAAAAAAGAAAAGAATTTGGCACTTTCATTTTTCAACGGACTGAAGGAAAAAATGTGAGGATCTATAGTAAGAGTAGCAGATTGTTTATATCAAACTGGGGAGCTTCTGATTTAGGTATTTTGCATAAATTTACATCTAATTTGAAAGTCCTATCTGCAATATTTAAAGGGATCTTAATTAATATAATTTTTGCTGTTGTATTTAATTCCAATTTCAGTCGATACACAAAATAAAGACTTATTTTGCCACATTCAGACATGTTTGATTGTCTGGGTCTTAAGTTTCTCCAACTCCAGATGAAACGGTTGACTAAAGAATCCTAAGTCCTTTGGGAGGCCGAGGCGGGCAGATCACGAGGTCAGGAGATTGGGACCATCCTGGCTAAGACGGTGAAACCGCGTCTCTATTAAATACAAAAAAATTAGCCGGGCGTGGGCAGCGTCCGTAGTCCCAGCTACTTGAGAGGCTGAGGCAGGAAATGGCCTGAACCCGGGAGGCGGAGCTTGCAGTGGCCGAGATCCCGCCATGCACTCCCGCTGGGCGACAGAGCGAGACTCCGTCACACACACACACACACACACACACACACAACACACACACAACACACAAATCCTTAAGTCTTTTGAGAGGAATTTTATGGGTCTAGGCACCTCTAATGGTGTTTAAAGAATGAATTGCCAATGAAACTTTATTTTGAGAATGACCAATATATATTCTCACATCATGCTAATGCAAAAGACATTTCTTGAGACATTCTGAATTCTAGTACTGTGAAGGAAAGTGAGAACTCATCCATGGAAATAGGAAGTACTTGGATTTCAGTGGTGTGCTAGAGCCAGCCAGTTCTGTGTATCTCTTCCCAACTCTATGTTTGATACTCCATGTTTAACAAAATAAAATAATAGTGTTCTCTCTTCTTTCTTAAGTTCTTTAAAATATATATGACTATTGATAGAAAAATTATACCATTATACTGTGGGATTTGCAACCTATATTGTTAATACATAGTGTAAAATTATGTACTGAGCATAACTTTACACTATGTAAAGCATGTAAAGCATGCTGGAGAGGGTCTCAGTCACATTATATGGTATTCCTGGGTTGAATAGTAGTTCTAACTTCTTTGGAAAATCTCCAAACTGCTTTCCACAGTGGTTGAACTAATTTACATTCCCACCAGCAGTGTATAAGCATTCCCTTTTCTCTGCAGCCTCACCGACATCTGTTATTTTCTAGCTTTCAAATAATAGCTATTCTTAATGGTGTGAGATAGTAACTCCTTGTAGTTTTCATTTGCATTTCTCCAACAATTGGTGATGTTAAGCATTTTTTCATATGCTTGCTGGCCATGTGCATGTTTTCTTTTGAGAAGTGTCTTGTTCATGTCCTTTGTCCATTTTTAATAGTTTTTTTCTTGTTAAATTGTTTAAATATCTTAAAAGATTCAGAATATTAAACCTTTGTCAAATGCATGGTTTGGAAATATTTTCTCCCATTCTGTAGGCTCTATTCACTCTTTTTATAGTTTCTTTTGCTATGCAGAAGCTCTTTAGTTTAATTCGGTTCCCCACTCTAAAATTTTTTTTTTGTTGCAATTGTTTTTGGATATTTTATTATGAAATCTTTGCAAAAATCTATTCCAGAATGGTACTTTTTAGGTTCTTGTTTAGGGTTTCTATAGTTTTAGGTCGTACATTTAAGTCTTTAATCCATTTTGAGTTAATTTTTGTATATAGTGAAATGAAGGTGTCCAGTTTCAGTCTTCGGCATATGGCTAGTCACTTAACCAAGCACCGTTTATTGAATAAGGTAGACCTTTTGCCATTGCTTTTTATGGTTGACTTAGTCAGAGATTACATAGTTATAGGTGTGTGGCTTTATTTCTGGGCTGTCTAGCCTGTTACATTCATCTATGTGTCTGTTTTTGTCCCATTACCATGATGTTTTGGTTACTGTAGACTTATATTGTAGTATAGTTTGGAGTCAGGTAATGTAATGCCTCCAGCTTTGTTCTTTTTGCTTACGTAGAATTGCTTTGGCTGTTTGGGATTTTCTTTTTGTCCCATATACATTTTAAAATAGTTTTTTCCTATTTCTATGAAGCATTACATTGTTAGTTAGGAAGGAATAGCATGAATCTGTAAATTGGTTTGGGCAGTATGTCCGTTTTCACAATATTGGTTATTTCTATCCATGAGCATGGAATGTTTTCCCATTTGTTTGCATTGTCTCTGATTTCTTTCAGCAGTGTTTTGCAATTTTAATGGTAGAGATCTTTCACCTCCCTGGTTAGCTTTATTCCTAGGTTTTTCTTACTGTGGTTATTGTAAATGGGATTGCATTACTGATTTGCCTCTCAGCTTGGTGTTATTGGTGTATGAAAATATTACTGATTTTTGTACATTGATGTTGTATTCTAAAACTTTACTGAAGTTGTTTATCAGTTCTAGGAGTGTTTGGGCAGAAACTATGGCATTATCTAGGTATAGAATTATATAATTGTGACCAGTGACAGTTTGACTTCCTCTTTGCCAATTTGGATGCCCTTGATTTTCTTCTCTTGCCTGATTGCTCTGGCTAGGATTTCCAAGTACTATGTTGAATAGGAATGGTGATAGTGAGCATCCTTGTCTTGTTTTATTTCTCAAGGGAAATGTTTCCAGCTTTTGTCCATTCAGTATGGTGTCAGCTGTGGGTTTGTCATAGATGGCTCTCTTTATTTGAGGTATATTCCTTTGATGCTAGATTGTTGGGTTTTTAAATATGAGGAGGTTGAATTTTATCAAAAGCGTTTTCCACTTTATTGAAATTATCATGTGTTTTAACTATTATTTTCATTTTATGTGCTGAATCACATTTGTTGTTTGCATATGTTGACAACCTTGGCATCCCAGGAATAAAGCCTGCTTGATTGTGATAGATTAGCCTTTTTGTGTTGCTCAATTCAATTTGCTAGTATTTTGTTGAGAATTTTTGCCTCTGTGTTCATCAGGGGAGTTTTTTTTTTCTGTTGTGTCTCTGACAGGTTCTGGTGTAAGATGATGCTGGCCTCATGGAATGGTTAGGGAGGAGTTCCTCCTTCTCAATTTTTGGAATAATTTTAGTAGCATTGGTACCATCTCTCCTTGTACATTGGTAGATTTGACTGTGAACCTGCTGGTCCAGGGCTTTTTCTGGTTACAGGTTTTTTTTTTTTTTTTTTTTTTTTAATTACTGATTTAATTTCAGAACACATTATTGGTCTGTTCAGGATTTCAGTTTTTTATGGTTCAATCTTAGGAGGTTTTATGTTTCCAGGAATTGATCCCTTTCTTCTAGGTTTTCTAGTTTGTGTGCATAGAGATGATTGAAATAGTCTTAGGGTTTCTTGTGTGTTTATGTAGGGTTATGGTAATGTTTGCTGCCCCAAGGATTTGTCTAATGATGTCAGTGGGGTGTTGAAGTCTCCCAGTATTATTGTGTGGGAAAATAAGTCTCTTCATAAGTCTCTAAGGCTTGTTTTATAAATCTTGATGTATAAATATATATCTTTACATATATATACACCACACATACACACAAATATGTATATATTAGGATAGTTAAATCTTCTTGTTGAATTTAACCCTTTGTCGTTATGTAATAACCTTCTTTTCCTTTATGATTGTTGTTTGTTTAAAGTTTATTTTGTCTGAAATAAGAAGAGCACGCTCTCCTCTTCTTTGTTTTTCATCTTAGTGATCTTTCTCCATACTTTTACTTTGAGCCTGTGTGTGTCACTGCACGTGAATGGTTCTCCCGAAGATGGTATTAGTTGGGTCTCACTTCTTTTCCAACTTGTCATTCTGTGCCTTTTAAGTGGGGCCTTGTATAATTTATGTTCAAGGCTAATATTGATTGTTGGGATCTGAGCTGTCATCGTTGTTATCTGGTTGTTATGTAGATTTGAGTGTATGGTTGCTTTATAGTGTCACTAGATATGTACTTAAGTGTTTTTGAACTGGCCGATAACAGCCTTTTTATTTCCACGTTTATCACTCCCTTAAGGACATCTTATAAGCAGGTCTGGCGATAAATTCCCTTAGCATTTTCTTGTCTGAAAATTATTTTATTCTTCTTCACTTATGAAGCTTGTTTTGCTGTATATAAAATTCTTGGTTGAAAATTCTTTTAAGAATGCCAAAGATAGGCCCCTCATCTCTTCTGGCTTGTAAGATTTCTGTGAAAGGTCTAGTGAGCCTGATGGGGTTCCCTTTGTATATGACCTGCCCCTTCTCTTCAGTTTCCTTTAGCATTTTTCCTTCACACTGACCTTGGAGAACCTGAAGCCTACATGTCTTGGGGATGGTCCTCTTGAGTATAGTATCTCACTGGGTTTTCTGAATTTCTTGAATCTGGTGTGACCTTTCTGCAAGGTTAGGAAATTTTCATAGATATCCTCAATACATTTCCAAGTTGCTTGCTCTCTTTCCCTAATTTTCTGGAATGCCATTGATTGCAGGTTTGGTATCTTTATATAATTCCACATTTCTTCGAGGTTTCTCTCTTTTTTTTTTTTTTTTTTTTTTTTGAGATGGAGTCTCGCTCTGTCACCCAGGCTGGAGTGCAGTGGCGCAATCTCAGCTCACTGCAAGCTCTGCCTCCTGGGTTCACGCCATTGTCCTGCCTCAGCCTCCCGAGTAGCTGGGATTACAGGCACCTGCCACCACGCCCGGCTAATTTTTTGTATTTTTAGTAGAAATGGGTTTCACCATGTTAGCCAAGATGGTCTTGATCTCCTGACCTCATGATCTGCCCACCTCAGCCTCCCAAAGTGCTGGGATTACAGGTATGAGCCACCATGCCTGGCCTTGGTTTTGTATATTTTTTTATCCTTTTTTTCTTTTATTTTGTCTGACTAAGTTTATTTGCAGAACTTGTTATTCAAGCTCTGATATTCTTTCCTCAGCTTGGTCTACTCTGTTGTTAAAACTTCTGGTTGTGTACTCTTGAGCACCTCGATATGTCTAATATTAATAGTAATAATTACTTATCAAATACATATCATGTTCCAAGGACTGTGCTAAAAAGAACTTTACAGAGGATGTCTCAAATAATCACAATAACCCCATCAGGTAAAGATATCAACCCTATTTCATACCTGAGGAAACAGTCTTAGAAAGATTAAATGGTTTGCCCAAAACGCAAAGCTAGAGAGTGGCAGAGTGCGATTTAATCCAGTCTGTTTGATTTCAAGGCCTTATTATTTCCTACTATGTAAATGTTTCCTACATTAGAGCTACACTTCACTTGTTAATATAGATGAAGATTGAAGCTTTCTGTAAACATGAAAATGAAAGCTAATAAACATCTTTTTAAAAAATAAGAGTACAGAAAGTCATTAGTTAAATTATAATAGATAACTTGATTAATAGAGACGGTTAAGTGTTCTGCTCAATCTCAGAATGAATAAAGAGATGAATACAATCTTTTTATTCATCCAGAGACTTCCAAAATATACTTGAAGGTCCAGCTCAAAGGCCACTTCTTGTCCCAGCTAGAGCAATCAGACAAGAGAAAGAAAATGTGAAAATAATGAAAATGTAAGTTAGTTCAGCCACTGTGAAAAGCAGTTTGGTGATTCCTCGATGAACTTAAAATGGAACTACCATTCAACCCAGCAACCCCATTACTCAGTATATACCCAAAGGAATATAATAATTCTACCATAAAGACACATGCACACATATATTTATCACAGCACTATTCACAATACTAAAGATGTAGAATCAACCTAAATGCCCATCAACAGTAGACTGAACAGTAGACTGATAAAGAAAATGTGGTACCTATCACCATGGAATACAATGCAGCTGTAAAAAAGAATGAGATCATATCCTTTGCAGCAACATGGATGGGGCTGGAGGCCATTATCCTAAGCAAATTAACACAGAAACATAAAATCAAATACAGTATATTCTCATTTATAAATGGGTGCTAAACAACGAGAACACATGGACACAAAGAGGGAAAAACTAGCCACTGTGGCCTACTTGAGGATGGAGAGTGGGAGGAGGGACAGAATCAAAAAACTATCTATCGGGTACTATGCTTATCACCTAGGTGATAAAATAATCATACACCAAACTCCTGTGAGCGTGCAGTTTACTTACATAACAAACCTGTACATGTACCTCTGAACCTAAAATAAAAGTTAAAAAAACCAAAGTTTTCTGTGAAACATAAAAAGGTTTTAAACAAATAGAAAAACATCAAATGTTTTTTCACGGGAAGAATCAATATAATCTTTTCATTCTTTATAAATTGATAACAATATTTAATGTATAAAAATAAATTAAAGTACAATAGCAAAGATGTAGGCTCAACCTAATTGTCCATCAACAGATGATATAGTATACACTACATTTTCTTTATCACACACACATGCGTACACATAAATCAACTCAAGATGGATCAAATACCTTTAAACCTAATTGATAAAAATCTGGATTTAAAATTTTGAAGAACTTTTTTCATTGTTTTTTATATCTTCTAATGTTGCTTGTGGAAACACTAAACTCTGATTCTCTTCCTTTGTGGGTTAACTATTTATGTTTTTAGGATACTCCTATAAATTTCTCTTTTTTCCTAGTCTTCTGATTTTATCAGGAATTGATGAGATACAGTTTTATAAATAATCTTATAACATCCTTGATGAGCTCTTCAATCCAAAGATTATTTATTTCTTGCATGCTGCATACACACTTGGAATTGTTCTTTTATTTTTAATTTTTTTATTTTATTTATCATTTTCTTTTCTCTATAGTCTCTGTAAAGGTCTCCTTCTGGAATATCTCATAGATGTCTTTTCTAACCTTGTGTCTGTTCTCAAATAATCTTTTCTTTAATTTTCAATAACTTTTTATTTGTACCATAAATTCTGAGAAATTTCTTTTGTTTTTCTCACCACAAACTTGGCTATAATGTAATGTTCAGTTGACTATTTAGTTGGTACATTAAATTTATCAGTTCAGAGAGTATTTTTTAAATATCAGGTATTATTTCTTCTCAAATCTTCCTTCAGGTAATCATTCTGTATTTTTTTTCTTATTCATAGTAGTATTTTCTTGCATTCTAGATGAAAAATTCTATCAAATCTCTATAAATGCATTAATTAGAAAAATTTAAAGGGTCTCTATTGTTTCCTTACTCATTAATTTTTCCCCCTGAGTTTAATTGTTCTATATGCTCTATGGGCTTTGATTTTAATTGTGATCATTGTTTTGTTTTCAGGCTTCTTGCCTTAAAACATTCTTTGAATCTTAAGGAGGTCTCAAAACAGGAGGAAGAAATGGGCTTACCTCCTTCAAGAGAGGATTATGGGTGGGAGTAGGAAATTCTCCTTTCTGATCTGTCTTTTTGTGTGTGATAATTTGCAGCAATGGCAATGGACTTGAGTCTGGTGGCATGATGGTACATATTTACTGGAGGTGGAATTGGTAACAGCATCCTGCACCGACTGTTTATGATGCACAGCATGTTCTTGCCCATTTTTACAGCCTGTTTCTCCGGACCTTCCGTTGATTCTGTGAGCCAGCTAAAGCCCTTCCAAAAAAGCCTTCTATTGTTTAAGACTTCAATTGTCTACAGAGATTTTCTCACAAATATGGTTATCTTTCATTGGCCTTCATAGAATAAATGAAGGGCTACTTTTGAAAGCACAGCTCTGGAAATAGTATGGACCTCTTTCCCCTAATGCATTTCCCTTTATGGGAGGGGTGCCTGCAGTTTCTGTGGTGCTCGAACAGGGTGTTTGGGTTGGAGAAGAGGCTTCCCTATACAGAGGGGCAGAGAGGAAGTTGGTGCCCTATATTGGGCAAAGTAAGGAAGGCTCCACACTAGCAGTGAAAAGCTTTAGTCAATTTCACTTCTAGGCAGAAGTGCCTTTCTCTCTATCCTCCCCCATTTCCTTTTTTCTCTCCTTCTGTCTTCTGTGTATTTGTAGAGTTCTGGTGAGAGCTCTAATTCTGCTCTTTTCTTCAGGCCTTTGTTCACAGCCCCTTTATTTATGTAATAAACAGAAACTGGGAAGCCATGTGTTAAGAATGTGATTCTTTGATTCTTGTATTGACTGAATCTGAGTTTGTAAGTCTCTGGTATCTTGCACTGTGGCTTTTCTGTTCTTTCATCACCAACTAATTCCATTTGCTTTTGTCTTATATAAAATATCTGAAGATGTTTGGACTTCTGATGTCACTTCTTCTTTTCCAGAATTGATATATTTTTAAATTATTGTTATTCACTTTTCCACATCCAATGGGAACTTGGGAAAGCGGATGGAGAAATAGATGTATTCAGCTACCATCTGGTTTTGCCACTACAAGAAATTTCCATTCTTCACTTAATGTTCTAAACCAGTGATTCTCAACCCTGGTTGCAACTTGGAGAGTTTTTAAAAAAATACCAGCCCTTGAGCCTCAGTCACAAAGATGATGATTTATTTAGTCTAGAATAAAACTGAGGGATCAGTAGTTTTTAAAAGCTCCAAAACTGATTGTAATGTAGAGTTAAGTCTGAGAATGACTCTTCTAAACAAGTATATGGCCATGCTTAAATCACAGAGTTAATTCTCAGACTTCCACGTCTGTAATAATACTCAGAGGAGATTCTAGGGCGCTATAACTACCCAAAACACTGATTAAGTAGGAATCTGATTGTTGCTTCTGATTTAGATGTCCTCCAGGGGGACAGGGACCTGAGGTTTTCTTCAGGGTTTCTGAATACTTTTGTTTCTTTCTGTTTCCATTTTTGCCTGCTGTGAAGAACCCTCTCCCTCACTTACCAATGGCACTAAAGATAATCTGTTACAGCTTCAAAATCTTCAATGCTGTGAACCAGGAAGTTATCCATCAAAATTCAATTAGAATGGACCTGTAATATGCATGTTATATGTTATCCCCATTGTGTCCCAGAAGTTCTCAAATACAGCTGGTTCTTCTTCTCAGACTCACTTCAATCATTCTGGGGATGTTTATTTTTCAAAGATTGCCAAACACTTTTCAAAGAATAATTATAAGTAAAAGAATAGTGACATTGGCCGGGCATGGTGGCCTCTGCCTGTAATCCCAGCACTTTGGGAGGCTGAAGCGGGCAGATCACGAGGTCAGGAGATGGAGACCTCTCCTGGCCAACATGGTGAAACCCCATCTCTACTGAAAACACAAAAATTAGCTGGGCGTGGTGGCCCGCGCCTGTGGTCACAGCTACTTGGGAGGCTGAGACAGGAGAATCACTTGGACCAGGGAAGTGGAGGTTTCAGTGAGCCAAGATCACACCACTGCACTCTAGCCTGGCAACAGAGCAAGACTCCTTCTAAAAAAACAAAAACAAAAACAAAAACAAAAAGAATAGTGACATTTATGGATATAATTTTCACCCAGAAAAATAGGGCAGTCATTCCTTTATATTTGAAAAGCAACATTATAGTAACATTTTGCCATATATTTTTCAGGATAAAAGCAATGACAGAACCAAATTTGTTGCTCTTTACAGAGAATATGAATACCTTAAAGTCAAACAGAGGGAATGAGTTATCTTTGTCCTTGTATGTCATAACTGATTATAACTATTTCTCTAAAACCATAATATATTTGTAAGGTTCAAAGACTGTCTCAGAAAACATGATAGGGCGTAGTTGGAAATCTTCTTTCCTTTTGGAGATGAAGACTGCTATAAAGATTCATACCTGGCATAGAAGTAAAATGCTTTCAAATATCTTGCCAAGCTATATTTTCAAATTTTATTTAAACAATTATAGAGACATTAAATTTAAAGTTCATCACATAAGAAACTAGTTCCACAAACTAAAATTCCAAATTTTTTCTAAGGTAGTTTTAATCACATGGCCTTAAAATCAGGAGATCCAAATAAAATTTTAAATACAAATAATTCTGCAGTGTTTACATTAGCATTATTATGAAAAATTTGAATGTCTGATTTTCTTATCCTGTAATAAAACATGCTTTTATATTTCACAAAAAAGTCCCGTTTAATTATAATCTATTTAACACAACAGCACATCTAATTTATTAACTCTTAATTATATATTACAGAAGCAGCCAAAAAATCTACTGTTTATTGTTGGAAAGTTTCCCATAGAGAGAAATAAAATGCAGGCTGTTTTGAAAGTATATAATTAAGAAATCAGTATGTAAAATTTCACTTAAATAAAATGTAGGGCAAAGGCATATGTTTATATCCTTTCTGTGAGATGCATAAAATCCTGTCTGGAAAACATTGTCTGGTACATTGCAAGGTAGAAATTCAGATGAATTTAATTTGCATTGTAATAACTATAGGAAGACAGTATTTCAGAAAAAGGTAATAGTGGCTAAAAGACTGGATGCCAAAACCTAAGGAACAGTAAGTCATAATTTCCAAGGATAACATATGTTAACTATGTAAATACTGGTTTGGAAGAAAGTCTCAACACAAAGCATTTATTCACTGATTCAACAAATACAGTATTTATCAAATGACTACTAGATGACAGGTATTACATTAGATGCTACAGATGCAATAGTAAGCATCCAAAACTGAAGTTTCTTCTTCATGGACCCCTTGGTCTACTAGACTATGCACACATGAGTTAAACAATTATAAAATAATTATATAACTACAAGCTGTGCTAAATTCTATGAAGGTACCTGGTGCTATAAAGATGTGGAACAAGTTGGTTTGTGAAGAAAGAACTCTATAAAATATAACAATATTTTTAGTAAAAAGAAAAAATTTCAGTAAAAAGTTCAAATTCATCAAAATCCATCTGAATGCATTATACCAGTAAGACTCACTGTTATAGTTGAATTATGGAGGAAATGCCTTAAAAATTTCTAGAAAGTAATCATAGCAAACTAGGGTTAGCATATATTGGTATGGAAATGGTACACATTTAGACATCTGCTGTTTATCCTAGAGTTGCCCCACCTTGGGAATGTCTACATCTGAAGTTAAGGTTTTTAGACATATTTCAATTCAAAGAAAAAAATAAGATCTTTATAAGAAAGTGATAATGAAAAGTGAATAAGCTTCATCTTGAATGGGAACTGTTAAAACTAGGAAAAACATGACCATAAACTTTGGGCTAATTGTGATTGTTTTCTAGACTGATGCATTCCTGATGTATTCATTTTTAATGAGTAAGATAAGGTTTCATTAAGTTATGTGTATCTGTTTTCCAGAGTAGGAGCAGGTATATGATACAAAGTAAAAAACCTAAGGTACTCACATCCATCATTATTTTTGATAATAATTAGCAAGTTAAATTATTAATGGAATTTGTTGACATAAGCTATAACATCGTACTTTATCATAGAGACATCTTGAAATCTACCAATTATTAAGCTTTTTGGTTATGTCAAAGGATAAATACATAAATTCAACATTAAAACTGCTATTTGAACTATAGCCATTTTCTCAATTTATTTCTAGAATTCAGAGAAAATCACTGAACAGCTCACATGATCATGTGATGTTCTAGTTACATAAATTAATAAACTAAAACAATGCATAAAAGATATATCTAGATATACTTAGTTTTCTTAACCAAATCTTTGTAATACCTAGGGTTAACCCACAACGCAGTAGCAAAACAAAAAGTATTCTTGCTCAGAAATAAAAGACTTTCTCTCCATTAATTATTAAAAAGGCAAGAACAGGAACTCTTACAAAACTACAAAAAAAGAAAAATCAACGTCATAAATTTTCAGCAGCAGTTACCACTTGTGGTTAATAAAATATAGTTAGAGCAAAATCTTACATTTCTCACCAATGCCTAAATGTCTTTAACCATGTAAAGGCTTTATTTAAAACCATTTAAAGACTTATTCTTTACAGTACTAAGAATCACTGGGATTTTGATGTGTATATATGCAATAAATTTACATATCTTTTCTCATTTAGAAGGCATGAATCTGATCAATTAGAAGTGTATGAATTATTGCATTTATATGTATATTTGCTTTAATATTAACAAAACGGTGAGAATGTGCAATTTTTAATGTTTAAATTAGTGAGAAAGTAAGTTTGTAATGACATTTAGAGGCTGGTTTGAAAGCATGGAGTTGACAACACTACTAGATATTGAACCAGTTTGACAATGCCACAAGACAAAGAACTAAAATCAACTTACTTTTTCCAATTCATTAAATTTAGTAAAATTTCAAAAACTATTGTGATTTTAATATGGAAGTAGATATTGCATTGTTTTTAAATAAAATCCTTGTTTAATATTTGCCAATATAAATTTAGAAATTAAACCAGAGTATTTTCTTTTTTCTTTTCTTTCTTTTTTCTTTTTTTTTTTTTTTTTTGAGAGGGAGTCTCAGTCTTCGCCCAGGCTGGAGGGCAGTGGCACCATCTCGGATCACTGCAAGCTCCACCTCCCGAGTTCACACCATTCTTCTGCCTCAGCCTCCTGAGTATCTGGGACTACAGGCACCCGCTACCATGCCCGGCTAATTTTTTGTATTTTTAGTGGAGACGGGGTTTCACCCTGTTAGCCAAGATGGCCTCGATCTCCTGACCTCATGATCCGCCCTCCTCGGCCTCCCAAAGTGCTGGGATTACAGGCGTGAGCCACCACGCCTGGCCAAACTAAAGTATTTTCCCATAAATGACTCAGACATCTTTTCTCTCAGTTAGGTAAAATTAAAATACCTGTTAGATGAAAATTTGTGTGACATTTTCAAAATTACCTAAGAAAAACTTTTATGTGAGTATACTTAGGTGTTAACTATAAATTCTCAATAAAGTTTACTAAATATTCAGGACTGAATATCATTTTGTGTGAGGAGAAAAATAAATACCTTAGATTATGTAAACCCTATGTTTCTATCTTAATGAGAAAAGGGAAAAGAACATATCTTCTTTCAACCATTAAAATGCTTATAAAGTTGTTTAAGTTTGAAATTTAGATTTATGGGTGACATTTTGGCTTCTACCTCTATATTTGTGTTTAATAGCAAAGTTCTGGGAATATAAAAATACAGCTTATCATTAGTAAGAAAATTAAAAACAATATGAGAAAAAGAAAAAACTACTGAGTTGGAATAAGAACTGAAATTAAACCATTCACTTGCCCCCATTAATTTGACAAGGATAACGTAGCATCTGTATTTTTTTTTTTAAGCCGACAAAGAGAATCTATCAGTCAGGTGCTTGGAGGAAAAGATTGCAAACCAAATTTGGGATATTTGAGAAGATTTACAAAAAAGTGGGCAGAGTTTAGGAAAATTAGTAGGGAATTGTGCAATACCCTGGGGCTGAAAGCCATTACCTTCCCAGGGCCTGAACAGGCAATAGAGGGAGAGTTACAGAATGTAGAGAGTAGGTGTTTCAAGAGGTGGCCTTCAATACAATTTCTGTCACCATCCCTCAAATACTAAGATACTTTCGAATAGGAGAGCAAAGATAAGATGCCAAACCTTAGATGAGATGAGCTAAGGGTGGTTTGGAATACCTAAAATGTATTATTAAATGTATAGTCCATTCTAAAATTAGTTCACCCTTTCTAAGGAGTGTTCCTTTCTGAAATCTGTATATATAAGTTTTAATTTTTTAAATTTTATATATATATATCTTTTTTAAAATTTATGTAAAATTTAGAAGGATAAGAGTTCGGAGAGAAAAGTTTAGGCAAAGACTGAGAATAATACTGATTCTAATTTTATATTCTGGATGAAAAACTAATATTAAAAGCCATTTTGTTATTGGTAATAACATTTATTTTACTCACTGACCCATTGTGGCAGTCAATAAAAGATACTTAAGACAAGGTAGTGTCTGAGTTAAGATTGTAAAAGGTGAGAATCAATAAGTCAAAAGTAAAAATATGTTGAAGTTCATGAGAGTTCATTGTTAAATTTTTAGGAGTTTTGCAAGCTGGTTGTTAAACAGAGCCTTTGTTAAAAATTAAATTATAGAAGGTAATAATTAATTACATTATAATCAAAGCTTAAAAATGCACTCATCACTTCCTAATTATATTGATGCTTTTCTATTTTCTATGCTCCTGAGATTGTTTACATCTAATGAATGTATATGTTAGAAATATGATATCATGGTGCTACTGCTTCTCTTTTCAATTTCACATCTAATGATACCATATTGATAACTTGAAGTCAGTGATGATGAAGGTATTTATTCCATGGGAATTTGCATCTTTTTCAAATGAGGGCTTTTATTGTTGTTTTCTTGGAATCAGTTGTTAAATGTTTGCTAGTATAACACTGGAAGAGTGAATAGTGGAATGTGAGGATGCAAACATGAATATTCCAAGCAAAGAAGCCTGTATAAATAGTGATAAAGAAGGTGGTGTAGTGGTGGTAGTATTAACAGGAGTGGTAGTGGAGGTAATGGTGGTGTTAAAATAATGGTAGTGGTAGAAGTAGTCAAAAAATCTATCTTTTCTTAAGTGCCAAGATTCTTAGATGCAGAGTCTTATCCAATCCTCATAATAATCCTATGAGGCAGCTAATTTTTATAATTTCCATTTTGCCAATCAGGGGTCTGAGGTCTAGAGAGGTTAAAGAACTTGCCTATGGCCTCACAGAAGCAGACCTGAGCTATAAACCTGAGCATATTGGATCACATAGCTGAAACTTTTAATGCATACTTCATCTGTTATTTGATACTGATGAGTCCATTGTAGGGTGGGAAATAGTGAGAAAATAGACTGGAGAGGTTAGCAAGGGTCAGAAGGTAAAGTGCTTGTAACAAAATAATAGTAATAATCATTTTGAGTGTCCATTACATGGTAAGTAGTATAGGAACTTACTATATCTCACCACGATTCTTCATAAGGATAATTTAGCAGCTACACTTCATTATTTTAACACAATGAAGTTACTCTTTCTATAAAAATGATACATGCTTATTATAATAAAATCAAAAGAAAAGAAAAATTACACAAATACTCAGCCCTGAAATAATTATATTTAATATGTGAACATCATGCTATGTATCTCTACACACATATATACAACTAGCAGATGACATATAGATAGACTCATAAAGATAGCATTTTATGGCATGACACTCTGAAATTATATTCCTTTTTTTTTTTTTTTTTTCCCCGAGACGGAGTCTCCCTCTGTCACCCAGGCTGAAGTACAGTGGCATGATCTTGGCTCACTGCAAACTCTGCCTCCTGAGTTCCCATCACTCTCCTGCCTCAGCCTCCTGAGTAGCTGGGACTACAGGCGCCCGCCACCACACCCAGCTAATTTTTTTTGTATTTTTGGTAGAGACGGGGTTTCACCGTGTTAGCCAGGATGGTCTCGATCTCCTGACCTTGTGATCTGCCCACCTCGGCCTCCCAAATTGCTGGGATTATAGGCATGAGCCACCATGTCTGGCCTGAAATTATATTCTTAATAAACTTTATATTTTTAAAATATTTTAGATTTATGGAAAAGTTGCAAAGGTAGTATAGAATGTTACCATATACCAAATGGTTTCACTGGTAAATTCTACCAAACAAGAAAGAAATGATATCAATGCTCTACAAACTCTTCCACAAAAGAGAAGCAGCATTACACTAATAATAAAACTAAACAGTGACATTACAAGAAAGGGAAACTATAGACCATATCCTGAGTATAGATGCATAAATTCTCAAAAAATACTAGCATATTAAGTCAACAACACTGTAAATTTAACAATGTATAGTGAGAATCATAAACCATGACCAAATGAAATTTATTCCAGGTATACAACACTGGTTAAACATTTGAAAATTGGTAAGGGCAGTTCACCACATCAACAGGCTAAAGGAAAAAAAACATAATTATATCAGTTGAAACAGACAAAAAGTTTTGAAAAAATTTAACACCCATTCATGATTTTTAAAACGCTCAGCAAACTAGGAATATAGGAAACAGACAAAAAATTTTTGAAAAACTTCAACACCCACTCATGATTTTTAAAACTCTCAGCAAACCTATTCCTGTTGAGGTAACTTCTTCAATTTGATAAGAAACATCCACAAATAAACATACAGATAGTTTAATGGTGAGAAACTGGAAATTGTCACCTAAAAACTGGGAACAGGGCAAGGAAATCCTCTCTCACCTCTAAAAATATGCTCAACATTAAATGCTATTAGGAAACCAAAAGTAAATTAAAACAGCAAGATGCCACTCCATGCCTATTCGAATAGCTAAAATCCAAAAACTTAATAGTACCAATTTCTGGCTTGGATGCAAAGCAACAAGAAAGTCTCATTCATTACTAGTTGGAAGACAAATTGGAACAGGCACCTTAGAAGATAGTTTGATAGTTTATTACACCTTGTGATGTTGCCCCCACAGTTTTTGAATGTTCTATTTTGTGGTTTTTGGTGTTGGTTTGTTTGTGTGTGTGTGTGTGTGTGTGTGTGTGTGTGTGTGTGTGTGTGTGTGTGTTTCATCTTTTTTCTCTTGGCATTTTAATTTGAAGATAAGTTTCTGTGAACCTATTGTCAAGCTCACTTAAGCTTACCTTGACCATGTCAAGTCTACTGAACCCATCAAAAGCATTCTTTTGTTATAATGTTTTCTATTATTTCTATTCTTTCCTTTGATTTCTTACTATTTCTATTATTTCCTTTGATTCTTACTGTTTTCATCTCTCTGCTTACATTAACCATATATTGTTGCATGTATTCTACTTTTTCTATGAGGTTTCTTGATATATTAGCCATAATTATTTTAAATTCCCTATTTGACAATTTCAACATGTGTCATAGCTGAGTCAGATAATTGCTTTGTCTCTTCAGACTGTGTTTTGCTTGCCTTTTAGTATGTATGCCTTGTAATAATTTTTTTAAAGCTAGACATGTCATATCAGGTAAAAGGAACTGAGGTAAAAAGGCCTTTAGTGTGAAGATTTCTGTTAGTATAACTAGAAATTGGGCTATGTTTAATGGTTGCTGTAGCCCTAGGTGCCAGAGGCTTCACTTTGTCTAGTGTCGTTTTGTAATTCCCTCTTGGCTTTGGCCTTCTGTAGTTACTCCTTTTCAGAAGGACTCTGTATTTTGCAGCTCTTTCAGCTACAATTCACTGTTATCCTGGAGTCCTGTTGGTGTGATGCTAAGGTTTGGGGCAAGAAAGTATCCTATAATCATTCAATTAAATGTCAGTGTTTTAACCTGAGTCTCAGGGCTTTGACCCTCACAATTGTTTCTTCAATGGTATAGTTTCTTTATTCCCCTCTTTGTCTACTCCCTTCCCTGACTACATGTTCCTGGTCTATGTCTTTGAAACTCTGGCCCTGTTAGACAGAAAGCTCTGACCTTGGTTGAGACAGGAAGGCGAGAAGGAGATGGATGTGAAGAAATTACATTCCCTCAGTTGGAATAAGGTTTTGATAAAGTTTTCCTTTGTTATGGAGAATGCTCTGGATATATTTCACAATCATTGATCTTCCTCTATCCCTACCAGAGCCAGGAAGATCTTTCTCAGATCTTTACTGGGAGAACCTCATGGAATTTCTGTAGGTAAAACTCAAGAACGTGTGGAGACCAACCCCATACACATACTGTGGTCCCCAGAAGTTTCAAATTATCAAGCTAGACCATGCTCAGTCTCCAAAAATTAATCAAAATTAATATTTAAGTATTCCTACCAGTATTAACTTCAGCAGTTATGCTCGAAGTGTGCATATCTTCAAGTATGCAGATATTGTGCTGTGATTTTCTTCATCTACGGGTGTTTTCAGATTTCAGGGTGGCTGTTTCCTTTGCAACTTCAGTTATCTAGTGGGTCTAAGTCATTGATCTTCAGTTTCTTCAGCTTTTCTCTAGTAGGGACAGGAATATTTTTAACCTCTTTACGTGTCAAAGTGAAATTGAAAAAAAATAAAATCATCAATTCTAATTCCAAACAAACTTAAAAGTAAACAGTTAAACTTTTTATACCATGAGATATGTTTATTTCTAAAAGATTTCACTAAGATTAAGAAAAAACATTATGAAAAATATTTAAAAGTTTGACTAAGGTTGAGTCATTTTTTAAAACTTTTTTTTCAGTTTTAGACGGTTTGACTTTTGCCTTAAAAGAATGTTAGCATTCTTACCCTTCATTCGATGTTTTCTACCCTTTCCTTCTAATTGTTGTCAATCATACTATTGTTTTGATATTGTGAGACTTATAACATTTCCATAGTCATTTCCACAGATATTTAGCCATAATTCTCAATAAAACAGAAGTAATGTGTACCTCCAGGCTTTTAACCATGCCTTTTCCTCTTCTGAAAAGTTATTTTATCTCTTTATCAACTGGATTTTGGCATTGAATAGTAGTCTTGGTTTTAATGTTTTGTGTTTTGTTTTTTCAAGAAGGCTTCAGACATTCTATTCCTTAGGTTGTTTAATGTCTTAAAAATGTGGTTAGGAGCCTTTACATTTTGATAATGTATTGGGTTGGTGAAAACATTCTGTTTTTCTCAAAACTTGGCTCCTTTCTTCTGGCTCTGAATTTAGCTGTGGAGAAATTTGAGGGGAAATGTGCTCTCTTTTAGGCCTGACTTACAAAACTTACCTAGTGTAGCTATAAATGTTGTTGTGTGTAAATTTTTCCTCTAATATTAGAAGAGATTAACAAAAATTCCTGCACAATATTTCTTAATTTTAAGTACATTTTTTGTATTATGCCTTTCAATACTTTTTCTATTTTATGTGTCCAGTTCTCTAATTGTCTGGCCTCCAGTTTAGATTCTTCTTTCTTATTTCTTTAATTCATTTGTCTTTTCTTATTCTCTCCCTTTGATTACCTCTAACTACTCTTGTTCAGTAATTTTATTGCAGTCACTTAATTTTGTTCTTATTTCTAATTTATTTCTTATTTCCTTAATGGTAATTTGATTCTCAACTTTTTCTTCACACTTTAATCTCACCATTTCCATCTCATTCTGACAGAATCTATCTTTTCCTCATACTGCTATTTTTTGAATTTATATTCTTATTAAATTTTGTAGGCTAAAGCAGACAGGAAGAATCCCTCTTTGTTCTCTGAGAACTTCTTTATTTAATCAATATCAAATGACATTCTTTGAAGTCTAAAACACTGGCTGTACCCTTATTTGATTGCTGGTGAATATGTATATATTCAGCAATATAATATATAATGCATACTTATATATTATTATATAGTATAGCTATTGAATATATGTGCAAATATATATTATATATTGAATATATATAGAATATATGTTGAATATATATTATATGCAATGTTGAATATATATTATATATTGAATATTATATATTCACAGATTCCTGAAACACCTGATATCTAATGGCCCAATCATTTCTTTATAGACTGGAGTGTGAACTAATCTATGGGTGTGAATTTATTATATTATATATTAAATATATATTATCTCTATATATTATATCTATAATATTATATATTTTTATATATATATAGCTATTTTGACTTCTTGCTAGTCTCTATCATGGTTAGCTAGACAACTCTTAGATATTACTCCCATTTTATAGAGAAAGAAATTAAGTTTTAAAGAAGTTATAAATTCCCAAGATTGTACATACATAGAAGGTAATGGATGGATAGAGATAAACCAGCAAAATCAAGATTTTAAACCTCTGTATTCTAGTCAGGTCAGTCTTGTTTTTCAACCATTCCTATCTATGCAATACTTGTAGTTATGCTTCAAATGTCATTGAAAATATTATTATTTCTTCCCTCTGCTTGTTGACTAATAAATTATGGTACACACAGGCTGACTCTTATCACTGACAGGCCAATCTGCCTTGACATTTAGGTATGAAGATGATGTATGTGGATAATAAATTCACACCCATAGATTAGTTCACACTCCATTCAGTCTATAAAGAAATGATTGGGCCATTAGATATCAAGTGTTTCCGGAATCTGTGATGCATACTAATCCCAAGAAGAACCAATTCTATGATATCTAACAAGTAAGAATTTCATGGCTGCTGCAACCAGTTTAAAGGGGCTTATTTATCTTAAAACTACGCTGACATAACTAAACAGAAACAGGGCAAGATGGCTGAATAAAAGCCTCCAGCAATTGTTCCCTCTGCAGGAATACCAAATTGAACAACTATCCACATAAGAAAGCACCTTCATAAGAACTAAAAATCAGGTGAGTGATCATAGTATCTGGTTTTAACATTTCATCAAGGAAAGAGGCACTGAAAAGGGTGGGAAAGACAGTCTTTTATTGCCAAAGTTGCTCCTCCCCCATCCCCTGGCAGCACCATGTGGTGCAGAGAGAAAATCTGCGTACTTGGGAAAAGCAGAGCAAAGTGATTGTGGAACTTTGTAATGCACTCGGTGCTGCCCAGTCACAGTGGAAAGCAAAATAGGGCAAATTTAGTGAGCACCCAAAGAGGGAGCATTTAAAATGACCCAGCCAGAGGGAAATCGTCCATCCTTGTGATCAGAACCTGAGTTCCAGCAAACCTTGCCACCACAGACTAAAGTGCTCTGGAGTCCTAAATAAATTTGAAAGGCAGGCCATGAGAACTGCAATTCCTGGACAACTCCTGGCCTGGTGCTGTGCTGGGATCTGAGCCAGTAAACTTGGGGTGCAAAGGACCCATTGAGTGCCTTATTGGGGTTGCTAGGGGAGTGCTTACATCACCTGTCCCCTAACTACAGGCAGCACAGCTCACAGCTTGAAGCTCTAGGAGAGACTCCTTCCCTCTGCTTGAGGAGACAAGGGGAGAGTAAAGAGGACTTTGTCTTGCAACTTAGATACTAGCTCAGCCACAGTAAAATAAAGCATGAAGAAGAGCCCTGGAACCCCTATTCCAGGCCTTAAGTCCCGGATGACATTTCTAAACCTGCCTTGAGCAAGAAGGGAACCTACTGACCCAAAAAGAAGGACCAAATCCTGGCACAATTTATCATTTGCTGACTAAAGAGCCCTTGGGCCTTGAATAAACATCACCAGTAGCCAGGCAGTACTTGCCACAAGCAGGGGGTAAGATCCAGTACTGTGCTGCTTTCAGGTGAGACCAGCATATAACCAGCTGTGGTGACCTTGCAGGGAGGCCCCTTCTGCTTGAGGAAAGGAGAGGAAAGAGTAAAAGGGACTTTGTCTTGCAAGTTGGGTACCAGCTCAGGCACAGTATTATCAAGCAGATACTTAAAGCCCCTGATTCCAGCCCCTAGCTCCTGGAGAGCATTTCTAGACACACCCTGGGCCAGAAGGGAACCTGCCGCCCTGAAGGGAGAGACCTAGACCTGGCAGGACTAAAGAGTCCTTGGGCCTTGAATAAACTTCACTGGTAGACAGGCAATAGTCAACACAGGCCATGGGCAAGACCTTCATGTGTAACCTAGAACAGTGCCAGAAATAATGGTCACAGGATACCCCTCCCCCAGCTCTAGGCACCTCAACACAGAGAAAGAGACTTTGCTAGTTTGGGGGAAAGTAAGGGAAGATACCAAGAGACTCTGCCTGTAATTCCATGGAATTCTTTCAGATCTTACCCAAGACCAACAAGGTAATATCTCCGTGAATCTGCAAGAGCCACAGTGTTACTAGGCTTGGGGTGCTTCCTAATGCAGATGCACCAACGGTGACCAAAGACATAGATCAAAACATACAATACTTAAAAAAAAAAAAAAATAGAATACTTTTGAATAATTGGAAAGCCTTCTCAAGAAGGAAGAGTACAAACAAGTCCAGACTACAGCAATTAGAATAAATATATAACTCTTCAATGCCTTAATATTGATGAACATCCACAAGCATCAAGACCATCCAGGAAAATATGACCTCACCAAATGAACAAAATAAGATACCAGTGGCTGATTCCACAGTGACAGAAATATGTGATCTTTCAGATAGAGAATTTAAATTTGTTTTATTGAGGAAAATTAGTGAAACTCAAGATAACACAGAGAAGGAATTCAGAATCCTAGCAGACACATTTAACAGATATCAAAATAATTAACAAAAAATCAAGCAGAAATTCTACAACTGGATAATTCAATTCACAAACTGAAGAATGCATCAGAATATCTCAACAGCAAAATTGAGCAAGCAGAAGACTTAGTGAGCTTGAAGACAGACTTTTGAAAACATTGTCAGAGGAGAAAAATTTAAAAATAATGAAAAACAATGAAGCATGCCTACAAGATCTAGAAAATAACCTCAAAGGGCAAATCTAAAAGCTATCGACCTTAAAGAGAAGTCAGAGAGAAACATAGGGGTAGAAAGTTTATTGAAAGAGATAATAACAGAGATCTTCTCAAATCTAAAGAAAGGTATCAATATTCAAGTACAAGAAGGTTATAGAACATGAATCAGATTTAACCTACAGAAGACCACCTCAAAACATTTAATAATCAAAACTCCCAAAGGTCAAGGATAATAAAAGGATCCTAAAACCAGCAAGAGAAAATAAAGAAATAACCTGCAATGGACCTCAAATGTGTCTAGCAACAGACTTTTCAGTGGAAACCTTACAGGCCAGGGGAGAGTAGCATGGCACTTGAATTTCTGACAAAAAGAAACAAAAAACTTTTTTCCTAGAATAGTATACCCAGCAAAAAATATCCTTCAAACATGAAGGAGAAATAAATACTTACCCAGACAAACAAAAGCTGATGAATTTCAACACCAGTCCTTTCCTATAAGAAATGCTAAAGGGAGTTCTTCAATCTGAAGGAAAAGGACGTTAATGAGCAATAAGAAATCATATGAAAGTACAAAACTCACTAGTAATAGTAAGTACCCAGATAAATACAAAATACTATAACACTGTAATTGTGGTATGTAAACTACTCATATCTTAAGTGGAAAGACTAAAAGGTAAACCTATCAAAAATAAAAGCTACAACCACTTTTCATGACATAGACAATGTAATAAGATATATAAATAGAAACAACAAAAACTTTAAAAGTGTATGGGGGGCCAGATTAAGTGTAAAGTTTTTATTAGTTTTCTTTTTGTTTCTTTGTTTATGCAAATAGTGTTAAGTTGTTGCCAGCTTAAAATAATGGATTATAAAGTAGTATTTGAAGGCTCATGGTAACCTCAAATTAAAAAACATACAATGGATACACAAAACATAAGAAGCAAGAAATTAAATCATACCACCAGAGAAAGTCATCTTCACCAAAAGGAGAACAGAAAGAAAGAAAAGAAGGAAGAGAAGACCGCAAAACAACCAGAAAATAAGTAACAAAATGGCAGGGGTAAGTTTTTGCTTATGAATAAAAACACTAAATATAAATAGACTAAACTTCTCAATCAAAAGGCATAGAGTGGCTGAATGGATTAAAAAGCAAGACCCAATGATCTGTTGCCTACAAGAAACATACTTAACCTATAAGACACAAATAAAACACACTTTACCTATAAGACTCAAATAAAGACTGAAAATAAAGGGATGATAAAAAGATATTCCATGCAAATGAAACAAAAAAAAAAAAGCAGGAGTAGCTATACTTACATCCAACAAGGTAGGTTTCAAAACAAAAACTATTTTAAAAAGAAAAAGAAGGTCATTATATGATAAAGGGGCCAATTCAGCAAGAGGATATAACAGTTGAAAATACATATGCACCAAACAATAGGCACCTAGGTATATAAAACAAATATTATTATAGCCAAAGAGAGAGATACACCCAAAAATAATAATAGCTGGAGACTTCAGCACCCCACTTTCAGCATTGGACCAATCATCCAGACAGAAAATCAACAAAGAAACATTAGACTTAATCTGTACTCTTGACCAAATGGACCTAATAGATATCTACAGAACATTTCATCCAACAGCTGCAGAAAACACACTCTTCTCAGCATTCTCAAAGGCCACATCTTAAGCAAAAAACAAGTCTTAAAAATTTTTTTTTAAATTGAAATCATATCAAGTATCTTCTCAAATCACAATGAAAAAACCTAAAAATCAATAACAAGAGGAATTTTGGAAACTATACAAATACATGGAAATTAAACAATGTGTTCCCGAATGAACAATCAGTCAATAAGGAAATTCAAAAGGAAATTTAAAAATTTTTCAAAACAAATGAGAATAGAGACACACTATATTAAAACTTATGGGATACAGCAAAAGAAGTACTAAGTGGAAGGCTTATAGAAAGAAAAGAAGGAAGGGAAGGGAGAAAGAGAGAGAGAGAGAGAGAGAGAGAGAGAGAAAGAAAGAAAGAAAGAAAGAAAGAAAGAAAGAAAGAAAGAAAGAAAGAAAGAAAGAAAGAAAGAAAGAAAGAAAGAAAGAAAGAAAGAAAGAAAGAACGAACGAACTTCAAATACACAACCTAATGATGCATCTTTAGAAACTGAAAGAGCAAGAGCAAACAAAACCCACAATTAGTAGAAGAAATAATAAAGATCAGAGCAGAAATAAATGAAAATGAAAAGAAAAAACAATACAAAAGATATAAAAAATGAACAGTGGGTTTTTGAAAACATGAAAACAAATCAACAAACCATTAGCCAGATTAAGAAAGAAGACCTAAATAAAAATACAGATGAAAAAAGAGATATTACAACTGATATGGCAAAAATTTAGAGGATCATTAGAGGCTTCTATGAGCAATTATATGCCAATAAAATGGAAAACCTAGAATAAACAGAGAAATTTCCAGATACATACAATCTACCGAGATTGAACCATGAAGAAATCCAAAATCTGAATAGAAAAATAACAAGTAATGACATTAAAGCTGTTATAAAATGTCTCCCAGGAAAGCAAAATTCTGGGATGCAATTGTTTCACTGATGAATTTTACCAAACTTTTAAAGAAGAAATAACACCAATTCTACTCAAATTATTTCAACAAATAAAGAAAGAGGGAACACTTCCAAACTCATTTCACAAGGCTGGTATTACCCTAGACACATATACATTTTTAAAAAGAGACAGAAAGAGTAGACACATATACATTTTAAAAAAGAGACAGAAAGAGTAAACTACAGGTCAATATCCCTGAAGAACATTGGTACAAAAATCCTCAACAAAATACTAGCAAACTGAATTCAACAACACATTAAAAAGATGATTCTTCATGACCAAGTAGGATCTATTCCAGGGATGCAAGGATGGTTCAACATACGGAAATCAATCAATGTGACACATCACATCAACAAAATGACAGGCAAAAACCATACGATCCTTTCAATTTATGCTGAATAAAGCATATGATAACATTTAACATCCCTTCATGATAAAAACCCTAAAAAAAACTGGGTATACGAGGAATGCACCTCAATACAATAATAAATGGATAAATTTCTAGACACATAAAACCAGCTGACACATATAATGAAAGCCATGTGTGTGACAGACCCACAGGTGGTATCATACTGAACAAGGAAAGACTGAAAGGCTTTCTTCTCAGATCTGAAACAAGACAAGGATGCTCACTTTCACCACTGTTAATCAACATAGTACAGCAAGTCCTAACTAAAGCAATCAGACATGAGAAAGAAAAAAGGGCATCCAAATTGGAAAGGAAGAAATCAAATTGCCCTTGCAGATGATATGGTCTTATATTTGGAAAAACCTAAAGACTCCGCCAAAAACTATTAGAACTGATAAACAAATTCAGTAAAGTTACAGGATACAAAAATCAGTGTACAAAAATCAGTAGCATTTCTATATGCCAACAGCAAACAACTTGAAAAAGTAATCTCATTTCCAATAGCTACAAATAAAATACCTAGGAATTAACTTAATCGAAGAAGTGAAAGACCTTTGTAATGAAAGCTATAAAACACTGATGCAAGAAATTTAGGAGGACACAAAAATGGAAAGATACTTGATATTCATGAATTGGAAGAATCAATATTGTTAAAATGTACACACGCCAAAACAAACTACAGATTCAATGCAATCTCTATAAAAAAACCAATGACATTCTTCACAGAAATAGAAAAAAAAAAAAAAAAAAAAAACTAAAATGTATATGGAACAACAAAAGACCCAGAAAGCCATCCTGATATAAAAAGAACAAAACTGGAGGAATCACTTCCCCTTACTTCAAATTATATTACTGATCTGTACTAACCAGAACAGTACGGTACTGGCATAAAAATAGCCACATAGATTAATGGAACAGAATAGAAGCCCCAGAAATAAATCTATACATCCACAGTGAACTCGTTTTCAACAAAAATGCCCAGAAAATACATTGAAGAAAGGATAGTCTCTTCAATAGATGGTGCTGGGAAAAGTGGATATCCATATGCAGAAGAATGAAACTAGACCCCTATCTCTTACCATATACAAAAATCAAATCAAAATGAATCAGAAACTTACATCTAAGACCTCAAACTGTAAAACTACTAAAAGAAAACATTGGGGCAACTTTCCAGGACATTGATCTGGGCAAAGATTTCTTGAGTAAACCCCACAGGGACAGGTAACAAAGCAAAAATGGACAAATGTGATCACATCACGTTTAAAAGCTTCTGCACAGCAAACAAAACAATCAACAAAGTGAAGAGACAACTCATGAAATGAAAGAAAATATTTTCCAACTATGCATCTGACAAGGGATTAATAACCAGAATATATAGGCAGCTAAAACAGCTCAATAGGAAAAAATTTAATAATCCAATTTTTTAAATGGACAAAACATCTAAGTAGACATTTCCCAAAAGAAGACATACAAATGGCAAACAGGTATATGAAATGGTGCTCAATGGCATTGAACATCAGGAAAATGCAAATCAAAACTACAATTAGATATCATCTCATACCTGTTAAAATGACTTTTATATTATACAAAGGACTGGCAATGATGAATTTTGGTGAGGATGTGGAGAAAATGTGACCCTTATACACTGTTGATGGGAATGTAAATTAGTACTGTCTCTATGGAGAACAGTATGGAGATTCCTCAAAAAACTAAAAATAGAGCTACCTTATGATCCAGCAACCCCACTACTAGGTATATACCCAAAAGAAGTAAATCAGTATATCAAAGAGATGTGTGTTCTGCCATTTTTATTGCAGCACTATTCACAATAGCCAAGATTTGGAATCAGCCTAAGTATCCATCAACAGATGAACACATAAAGGAAACGCAGTATGCATCTACAATGGTGTACCATTCAGCCAAAAAAGAATGAGATCTTGTCATTTGCAACAACATGGATGAAGCTGGAGGATATTATATGAAGTGTAATATGCCAGGCACAGAAAGACAAAAATTGCATGTTCTCACTTATTTGTGGAAACTAAAAATCAAAATAATTAAACTCATGGAGATATAGAGTAGAATGGTAGTTACCAGAGGCTTGGAAGTGAAGGGGATGTAGGGAGGAAAAGGGATGGTTAATGAGTACAAAAATATAGTTAGATAGAATAAATAAGATGTAGTATTTGATAGCACAACAGTATTATTAACGACACTGGTAAAGGAATCAGAGCGGTTATTTTCTAGGAATGAATGTGTTAATGGAGTGAGCATCAACAGCAGATTTCCATGGTAACCTACAGACTTCAAAAACTGTTAATTTCTAACACATGAACAACTTCTGGAAGGTCACGTACGTGTGTATGTGTGTGTATGTGTGTACAATGTGTTTTATAAATTTACATTATTGAGTCATTGATCGCTTGCAGTGTGTTAGCAGCTTTAGAAAAGGTAGTTATACGGAGCTCAAAGACACTAAATTCCTATATCAAGGTTCTTAACATTAATCACTTTTTCTCTCTTCAAAAACCATGTAAAATGACCTCTTGAAATAGCTGTAGTATAATCCAATTTACAGTTTCATAGAAAATGTCAAAGAAAAGCGTCTATTTTGTTCCTGTTCTCCATAAGTAATAATATATCTCATCTGAAGGCTCTAGGAGGAAAAAAAAGGAATAAAATAAAAGCAACTGATATCTCTGCCAAAATATGTGATCTGTGGAAGCAAGTTCAACAATAGTGGTACCCAATATAAAATAACTTGAAACAAGTTTAATCAGTTGTAAATTATGTATCTGAAGTTATTGTATTTGCAGTTCATATTAATAGTCTAGATTTGAGAAATATCTCTTTAATGCACATTGATGGCTTGAAATAACATCTATGGTTTTTTCCTTCTCTTTGTTATTCTGACTTTCTTCCTCCTTCCTTCTTTACCTTTTGATTTTGAATCATGAAATTTCCAATTTGAAACCATATTTGACCTATTAAAACAGCAGTTTTGTGTGGTTCAAAGTACATAAGACATGAAATAATTCTTAAGTGATATTTCAAGACAATAATCTGATGTTAATTTCCCAAATATCAAGATGGTATTTAATCATATTTCTAAAGATCTTCCACTGAAAGCTATCTTGTACTATGAGCTACATGTAAGATATAGGCTAGTTGCTAAGTGAGCAGAAACAGTATAATTATGGGTTATAGTGGTATGTGGGTCAGGAGTATAACCTGATTTTTAAATCCCTGCATTATTTTGTAAGGCATGTATGCTGAAGAAGGTTAAGAAAGGCACCGGGAATTCGTGTCCACTCTTCTAACCATTGCATTATTGGCCCTAACCTATTAAACTGTATGTTTATCTCAGATATATAAAGAAATGCTGTCAATGTAAGTATATTTCCAAATTCTTCTTTTCTGCTGATCCACCAATTCAAGAAGTACTTTCTCACATGTGCTCGGGATGTAGTCTGCCAGGTCCAAGCTGGCCTTCTTGAATTGCTACCGTGCCACTTTCTTTGGTGACTGAGACTCAAGAGATCCATTTTCCTTCTCTCTATTCAAAAGGATTTCTCTGGAAATTCTGCTACCTTGGTATAAAATCCAAAACTCCTACATGACCCCTGGAACTTAGGATATTCCTCACCACTGCCCTGATTGTCACATATCCCAGGATCTTGACATATCTCCACACAAGTTCTCAGTGTGAATAACATTGACTGTAGCAGCTATGGTCAATGTCATTGTCACTGAGAACTTGCAGGCCTGTTTTGCTGTTCCCTTCCAGCCTATCTCCATGTAGCTAAGAATGGCTGGCCATCACCATTAGGACTAGAAGGAGGAAGATTTTCCCCATCCCAAGGCCAAAGAGCCACAAACTAGAATCCATTTTATTTTAGGGGAAATACTCTCATTACCCAGTAATACATGCTCTTATTCTGCAGTTTCAACAAGACATTAACAACACTGTATGTACAATCTCTTACCTTTTGGGACTCATCTTTAGCCTTCTTGTTTACAGAATCACTGAATTTTGGTCCTCAGCGATTATTATAGTTTGTCTTTCTAATTTTAAAGGTGAGGAATTCAAAGATCACCATGTTGCTGTTTTCCCTTACAACTATATTGAGGTACAATTGACATAAAATAAACGGCATATATTGAAAACGTGTAATTTAATAAATTTGGACAGATGTATACACCCAGAAAACTATGAGCAGGAAATAAGCATACCCATCACATCCAAACTTACCTCATGTCCCTTTACAATCTCTCTTTGTCATCTCTGCCTTCATCAACTCTCACCACTGGTGTGCTTTTTGTCCCTATAGGTTAGTTCGTATTTTCTAGAATTTTATATGAATGAAATCAAACTATATGTTCTCTTTTTATTGTCTGACTTATTTTACACTGCTTAGTTATTTTTGAAACTCATCTATGTCATATGGGTATCAATAACTAATAAGTTTTTTTGGTTTTTGTTTGTTTTGAGACAGAGTCTCACTCTGTCACCCAGGCTGGAGTGCAGTGGCACGATCTCGGCTCACTGCAACCACCACTTCCCAGGTTCAAGTGATTCTCCTGCTTCAGCCTCCCGAGTAGCCAGGATTACAGGCAAACACAACCACACCTGGCTAATTTTTTTTGTATTTTTGGTAAAGACAAGGTTTCACCATTTTGGCCAGGCTAGTCTCGAACTCCTGACTTCAAGTGATCCGCCTGCCTCAGCCTCCCAAAATGCTGGGATTACAGACATGAGACACCATGCTGGCCAACTCATTAGTTATTATTGTTGAATAAAAAATATTGCATGGATATCCCAGAATTTTCTATCCATTCACTGGTTGATAAAAATTGGAGTTGTTTCCAAATATAGTTGATATGAATATGTATGTATAAGTCTTTGAATAGACATATATTTTCATTTATCTTAGGTAAATGTATAGGAGTGAAGTGGCTAGAACATATAATAGCTACACGTTTAACTTTTTAAGATACCAACAAACTGTTGCTGGAAGTGGTTCTACCATTTTACATTACCTGTCAGAATTGTAAAAGTTTCAGTCTCTCCACATCCTTGTTAAACGCCTATTATGATAAGCCTTTTTTACTTTAAGCACTACTGTGATGTCTAGTGGTATATCACTGTGGTTTCAATTTTACATTTCTTTGATGAAAAAAATTTGAACATATTTTTATGTGTTAATATATTATGCGTATCTTTTATTTTTGGAAGTATATGTTTAAATTGTTTGCCCAAATTGTTATGGGGTTGCCTGTTTTCTTAGCAGTGAATTTTGACAGTGTTTTAAGTATTCTGGATATGAATCTTTTATCAAATATGTAATTTGCAATTATTTTCTCTTAATCTGTGGATTTTTTTCATTCCCATCAGTGTCTTTCAAAAAGCAAAAATGTTGGCCGGGCATGGTGGCTCACGCCTGTAATTCCAGCACTTTGGGAGGCCGAGGTGGGCAGATCACGAGGTCAGGAGATGGAGACCATCCTGGCCAACATGGTGAAACCCCATCTCTACTAAAAATACAAAAATTAGCTGGGCGTGGTGGTGTGTGCCTGTAATCCCAGCTACTCAGGAGGCTGAGGCAGGAGAATTTCTTGAACCAGGTAGTCGGAGGTTTCAGCGAGCCGAGATCACGCCACTGCGCTCCAGCCTGGTGACAGAGTGAGACTCCATCTCCCGTGTGCATGAGAAGCTGTTATGTAATATCTGTAACTGGTTTGAAAATCACTTGCCCATTCAATTCAGTTTGGCTTTACAAGCCATGAGATCAAAGTTGCTCAGAGAGGTAGATCAGTAGCCCTTTTTCAAGGAAGGGCCTGCATTATGGTTTCAGTGAGCTCTGTCTGAACAAGATGTGATCCAGTGGCTACAGGTTTGAACAACAGAGTCTTCCCTTATCTCCTGCAATAAAGTACATGACAAAGAGAAGCTGAGCTAAAATTGTTGAGGTTTAGCATATATGACAAAAAGAGAAATCAATAGAAATCTGATCATAAGGTAAAGTTTGGGATGAAGACAGGTGGTTGGTGAATATATAGAACAGCAACTACTTTGGGCACTCTGGGTGCCAGGTCAATGCCAAAGTCTACCTGTTGGTCTGAATAAATATTTGTCCATACTCGCAGACTTGGTCAGGATTTGTGTAGAAAGTGCACAGCAGGACTGAGCCTATGCATTCAAAGTCTTGAGTACCCCTACAAAGGAAGAGGACACAAATGAAAAATGTTCCCTCACACCAAGGATTGTCCTGAAATCCAAGACCATATTTTATGAGGTAAGTTAAAAATCACATTACTAATTACCAATATTGAGTAAATTAAGGGGAAGAATATTACATTATGAAATTAACCAAATAGCATAATCTTATTGCTAATTCCCCCTCTCCATTGTTTTACTACCTATATGATTCATGACATTTATAAAGCAGATCCAGAATTAACTCAAAAGTGCTTTTAAAAGTGAAAGAATGCTTTTAAAATGAAAAAAAAAAAACAATGAAAAGAATTATTTTATTCTCCTCTTGATGGAGAGTAGAACTGAATAATTATAGTGAGATGCTGCCTTTGTCTCTACTGGAGGTTGTTGGAGTCACACTGGAGCTAAGAACTAGGGATCACATCCTGGCCTTTGATTTGAGGACCCTCTTGTGCATGTTTAATTTCCCACAACTCCAGAATCACTTGTAACATTGCAACTTTTCATATGTAAAAGTAAAATTAATAAACTTGTGTTACTCTTTATGTTTGGGTTTCTTAGAAGACATACATCAGAGATAGAGAGATTACAGTATGCAATCTCTCAGCTGCCAACAGAACACAGATGGGCTTGGGAACACAGAATGATCCAGATCTGCAGGACTGGAGCAATCCGTGGGAAGTTTGGACAGAAGATCTGATGCATCAGACAGTAAAGGACTATTGAATGTTCCATGATAGATGTGCTTGTTCTTTTGCCTGCATGCCCTTGAATAAAGATATTTTGATCTCCAGGGCCAACCTGAGAAACATATAATTGAATCTAGTTTTGAAAGAAGAGCCCTGCTACACAAACACTGGCTCACAATGTTAAAAGGTATCAATGGAAATATCGAAGGGCTTTCATATTTCAGTAAATTGACTATCCTATGTGTTTGATATTTCCATTTAACTGAATATTTCTTAACTCAGTGAAAAATGTATGAGCCTGCTATGATAAATTCAGTGTTGCATATGGGAATTTCAAGTATCTTTTATTGAATCTTATTTCTTGATCTCTCTCCTTTCAGAAGAGAGATACAAAAAGACGGCTAGCCTGCTTGCTTCTGTTTTTTTCTGCCCCATCTCCACCCTTATTCCCAAACTGTGGTTCACACACTTATTTCCATTTTTAAAAATGTTCTCCTGCTGCTGCCATTCTCTAATTACTCATTTTTTAAATACCCAGTCCACTTTCTTTACTTTTCTTTAATGTCTGGCTCAGAGCTCAGCTTTTTTAGTTAATTGATGATATCACTAGCCTTTAGTTCTGAGAGACTGAATACACAGTCACACCATACATAGAAACAGAATTCTAACCCACAAACTGCAATAACCAGAGCAAGACCACAGCCTCCACAGCAATTAGCCCAAAATGGTCAGGACCTGATCAATAATGGACAACTTTCACAATTTTTAGCTGCCTTCCCCCGCTTCTAACTTTGGACCAACTGGAGAAAGACAAATATGCTGCCTAATCACCCTCATAGGATATTTTCTTTCAGTTATCGGGCTTCCGATTCCCCCATACCAACAGCCTTCAATCAAGCAGACCCGAAGTCTTCCCTTTTTTCCATTCTAAAGCTTTCCTACTCCTCTGCCTGCCTTTGAGTCTCTGCCAAACACAAATAATGGCGGTTGACTTCCTTACTATGCTAGCTCTGAATAAATATCCTTTTCTTGTTCGTATCTGGGTACACTTCATTTGTTTCCATAGTTCTTTCATTCTGTGAACTATCCAATTAAAACCTTTTTAAAATAAATACCATAGTCTTGGCTTTTCTGCAATCATCAACTCTCTCTAGCTTCTTCCTTCAATTCCACACCTTATCCAGATGCAAGCTAGCTTTTAGGAAGTTTTAGGAGGTACTTTTTTTTTCACTATGTATATTTTATTTGACTGAAAAATGATAAAATATCATTTAAATTGAATGTACACCAACTGTGGCTCCTGAATAATAAAAACATAAATTTGTATCCATAAGCATAATAGGACATTTAATAATCCTTGTTACATATATTGATGAACATATTCTGTAAAGTCATTTGGTCTTGTGCCAAATAGAAACTATAAAAATATAATGAGCTTTTTGTCAAAAACTGTTATGTAAGGCCTTGGAAGTTTCTAGTAGTTCAGTGCTTTCTATTCCATTCACGTTTTTGTTGAAATAAAATGGAAAAGAAAATAACCTTGTATATGCATATTAGAACTCACAGGTAAGGGTTTCCATGGATACTTTTATGCAGCCAAAGAGTTCATATGTGGAAAAAGGCATTCATTTCTAGTTCTAAGAGATTCTGTTCTGATAAGGAACTCCTGCCAATCATTTTATGTCTTGACTTTCTAACAGAATAAAAATAATATATATCATGTGCGTTATGTTGTAAGTCATGAGATAGTTCTATCTAAATAACCTTTTCAATCATCTGGCCTATTTGAGTAATGCCTTGGAATTTTGTTAAAGTTTGGAAAATCTATGAAGATTTTGTAAGCAACTTTTAATGAGTTTATTGCTTTCTAGACATGTATGAGGCATCTTTTTTCTCTCTCTCTTTTTCATGGTCATACTTAGGCAGTTTAAATTAACCAACTACTAGTGCTAAAATAAAAGTTTATCTTTTACTTAAAATATCTTTTTTATCTTTTATCTTTAATTTTACCTTTAATTTTTATCTTTTTACCTTGACTTGAAGAAATTTCAAATACCTTTGATTGAATCTTATTAGTTGATATCCTACCCAAATGAAATTTTCTGCAAGTTTTCTTTTTATCTTTTTGAGAAACATGTCAAAAAAGATTTCACACCATGAAACTGCTAGGTTAAATTTTAAGTCATACAGTTTTATGAGAAGCTTGATGAGGTTCTGTGACCTTTTAATGAGTGAATTCATTCTAAACAACATGTTTTAAACGTAGCACTATTGTTTTACACTGACTTGCGCCTAAGCAATTATAAATTGTGAACATGGCCTGTAGAATTGTTTTTAAATAAATAATATGAAAAATCATTCGATATTAGATTTAAGAGTGAACTCTCAAATATGTCTTGTTTTTACTAGTTAACACGGACTCTGGATAGCAGTAAAGTGTAAATCATGATCAGAATGGTAAACAAAGAGGCAATTAAAATATCACTCAACTTCCAAACTGATTAAATAATAATTTTTTGCAACAAAGCTTTCATGATTTATGTTTTCAAGTCCATAGATGCAACAGCTTTTACACTGAATGCAATACTGTCATGACACATACATTGTCATGGTACATTATACTATTATAATGTAAGATAAATGGCTGTCAAAAATACAGGTTACATAAGATGAGAATAAACAGAAATGCAAACTATATTAAGCCCTAACATTGGTTTTGGCCTTGGCATAATAAAGATGACATCTTAATGATTATCAGGGATACTGTTTATAGAAGATGATTCCTAAAATGTATTTTATTATGGTATTGTGCACTGCTAGAAAGGGGCCTCCTTTCAAAAGCTGCTTTAAATAATTGGCATTTCACAATATGTATCCAGTATGTCATTAAGACTGCACACAGATTATTACAGTACTTTATTTATATTCAGCATCAAATTATGTAAACTTCCGGCCTAAGGTATTATAAAGTTACTTCTTGATGATGATTTATTTTGGTAACATAAAATGTCCTATTCCTTTATCTTCTATCCTCTTGCCTATCATTCAGTATTTGTATTTTCCAAAGTTCATCATCTGTCTTCTTGCTTTTACACCCCACATCCCTTAACCACCTACCCATCCTAATGATTTTAACCACAACCTGTTCACCTAAAAAAATCTATATTCTCCACAGAGACTTCCAAATCACTATTTAATACCCAGACTTTTCACCCAATGAAAGTATCTAATGGCTTACTTAAGAGTTCTTCCTGGATATTCATCTTGAATCAAATATGTTTTACTCTCAAACTCAGCAACTTACTTCAAAATCTATTCCTCCTTCAAGACATGCACCTGAGTGTGGAGTGGGCCTATGGCCTCCACCTCACAGCTCAATCACCAGTTTTGAAGTACCATGAGTGTTATGTCCCAAGGCCCTGACAAATTTACCACTCCTCTCCAGCCCCTTTACTCCTGCCCTAATTCACACACCCATCGTCACTTTCCTTAATTATTTGAATAGCTCCTGATGTACGGGTTAGAATTCACGACTGCCTTCCAGAATTCATTCATTGCAGGCAGAATACTCTTTCTACAGCACGAGCTAATCAAGTTAGTTTTTGTTTTTTTTTTTCTTATAATCTTTCACTTTGCTCTACAGGACAAAATTCAAACTCCTTAAAATGTTATATGGGGTCTATTATGGTCTGGTCACGGTGATGCCATCCTTTGAAATTTAATCACCAAAATATTCCTTCCACGTATAAAATGCTCTCTGGCCTGCTTTCCTTCATTATGCCTTTATTTTTCATGCTTCCAAGCCTTGGAACATTCTATTCCTTTGCCTAAAATGTCCCCTTCCCTCTGACCATCCCACCCTCATCCCACCTGCCAATATCTACCCATCAGACTCCCCCTAATCACTAAGGGCAATGTTAGCATCAACTTTTCTGTGAGCAAAACAAGATCCACTGCATTTATTCCCACACCCCAACATAGTCCTTGATTCTGCACTTTAATAATCTGTCATGCACTCATCTAGTACAATAGGTGTTATGTTGGAATACAAGTATTTTCTGGAATATTAATTTCTCCACACAAAACTCAGATCACTTTAAGGACAGAACATTGAAATTCAGGTCATGAGACTCGAGTCTGAACCAAGTTTTGTCAATTCCTCAGTGTACCACCTCAAAGCTGCAGAAGAAAAACATTCAATAAAGTATAAAAATGACACGCTTTTAATACCAAAACATTTAATGAGCTGTTTCATATAAGTCAAAAAGTCAAGATATTCAGTCAAATGCTTCCATCAACTGTGAAAATATGTGTTTGCAGAAATTCATGAGTTTTGATAAGGCAAGTCTGTTGACAATTTTTATTTTCTTCTCATGGCAAGATGTCTATGAAAATCTAATTAACATAAGCTTTATAGGAAAGCGTATCTCCAGATCTTGATGAAGTCCAAAGTGTTTGTGGGTGGGTGGGTGTATGTGTGTGTAAGTGGACTCTTAGTGTTCCAAACCTATGTAATGTACTTGGTATTTATTGCTTTGGGCCATAATAAATTTAAACAATAAGTGCATTTTATTGCTACTTTCTACATAATATTGTGTCAGCACTGTGGACACAGAGGGTCATGTGGGCTCTGGAATCCAGACTTGGCAATAAGGTGGTGCAAGTCCTGCACAAATTAGCCAGTAATATCTCTCCCCATCTCTAGTCCTTCCTAGCACTGGGAAAATAGCAATACCAATAGTAACAAAAATAATATTTAACACTGCGTTCATAATGTGCTAAGTACTTTCAAGTTAATATTAACTCAATAATCAATACTAATAATAATAATTTAAGCATTGCTTTTTTTTTTTTTTATTTAGGGCTTCTTTAACTCCAGTTGAGTTAGTAACCTTGTATTTTGCACATGCATAGCTTGTCACGAGTACCTTTAGTACAGCAGTCATCAACTGCGTATTATTTTCCTTATTCTATAAAGGAGGCGTGTAAGAGACAGAAATGGTAAATAAATTGTGTTGAAAGAGTGGTACTACTGAAATTTATGCCCAAGGAGTCTAACTCCAAAGTCAGTGCTACTAAAAACTACATTACAGGTTTATACTGCGGAAGTTAGACCAAATAATTCATAAAAGGATATATTCAGCTCCGAGAGAGGGTTTCAGTCTATAAAGAGACAAAAGCTTTGTCTTGATGTTAAGATTTATGGGCCAATTAGATGCATATAGTTGAGCCTCAGGTCTTTTTAGTATCAGCCAATGAACCCGCTCCTTTTTTCTGAGCCAGTGCCCGTCACCTGGAGCTCCAGGGACCTGAAATCTTTAAAATGGATCAGTCTCTGCTGGGATTAGCCCCAGCCCAGGAATGGCTCCTCCACATGCAGAAAATGTTTGCCCTGGGGGAGAACACAGTCTAGTAGAAAAAACCAAGAGAAAACATGGGTAAATGTTCAATCATAATGCAGAATTAAATACCAATGCAGCTAAGAGCCTGTGAATGCCACCACAGGCAATAGGGAATGCATCATTCCAATATTCAGAGAGGGAGACATTCCTTTGTAGTTGTGTAGTCTAGAAGGAAATAGAGTCATGGGCTCAACCTGGAAAGTATGGTGAATTTCACTAGTTGGGAAGTAGAGTGTAGAGTGAGGACATTCTTGATGAAAGAAACAAGGAGAACAAAGGTGTGGCCTGGAAAATGTGCTTTGCATTCTCATAGGAGGATCCTGGAATATCACTTTTAGAAAAGCAGTTTAGATTACAGTGATGACAGTATAGTCAGAAATGGTTCAAGACTAGGTACAAATTTGTAAATGCAAATATAGAGCTTTCAGCTATTCCTAACTTGTAGAACTAATTAAAACATGTTCTTAATATCCAGGATTTAAAACAGAAGCCTATTCATGTGGATGCAACTTATAGAACAGAGAAAATACACATGGTAGCCCGACCAACACTCCTCCCCACCATGGCTCTTAGAGTTAAGGGATTCCTGCTTATTTGGCCTAGTGTGGAAACTGTAGGATGCTTACATCTGACTCACTTTTAGAAAGATTTCAACTACCTACCTAATTCAGGCCTCAATATTGTGGAGAAGGCATGGAAATGCAGCAATAAATATTTTGTATGCTTTTCTTTATCTGAAAAAGAGTTAACATCTTTAAATATTTGCTTTCATTGAAAAAAAAACACCATGTGTTACTGATGTATATCTTGTGGACTGAAATACATTCAAACAATATAAGAAAACATACACACAAAAAAGGATTTTGAAAACCACTCTGTATTCTACCACCACAAAATTGCCATTGTAAATATCTTATGTGTGCCATTATCCTTCTTTCCTTAATTGATTGATTTGTTAATTTTTTTTTTTTTTTTTTTTTTTTTACAAATAGTAGCAAGATTATGGAGTTGACATGTCATTATATTTCTTTTCTTCATGGTTGGAGGGCTGTGTGGAGACATTACATGATACTGTGCAGCAGTGACTTCACTTACCTCTCTCTGTTCTCATTCTCTTTCTTTTTTTTTTTTTTTTTTTTTTTTTACAAATAGTAGCAAGATTATGGAGTTGACATGTCATTATATTTCTTTTCTTCATGGTTGGAGGGCTGTGTGGAGACATTACATGATACTGTGCAGCAGTGACTTCACTTACCTCTCTCTGTTCTCATTCTCTTTTTTTTTTTTTTTTTTTTTTTTTTTTTTTTACAAATAGTAGCAAGATTATGGAGTTGACATGTCATTATATTTCTTTTCTTCATGGTTGGAGGGCTGTGTGGAGACATTACATGATACTGTGCAGCAGTGACTTCACTTACCTCTCTCTGTTCTCATTCTCTTTCTTTTTTTTTTTTTTTTTTTTTTTTTTTTTTGAGATAGAGTCTCGCTCTGTCACCCGGGCTGGAGTGCTGTGGCCGGATCTCGGCTCACTGCAGGCTCCGCCTCCCGGGTTCACGCCATTCTCCTGCCTCAGCCTCCCGAGTAGCTGGGACTACAGGCGCCCGCCACCACGCCCGATTAATTGTTTTGTATTTTTTAGTGAGATGGGGTTTCACCGTGTTAGCCAGGATGGTCTCGATATCCTGACCTCGTGATCTGCCCGCCTCGGCCTCCCAAAGTGCTGGGATTACAGGCGTGAACCAATGCACCCGGTCTCTCTGTTTTCATTCTCTTTCTGTTTCTCTAACTCTCCTTCGGTCATCCTTCCCCTGAGGCAATGCATGAAAATTTCAGTGTGTTCACTTACGTATTCAGTAGACATTCCCAGAGAAAGAGAACGGAAAGAAAAAGGACTGAAGTGGGAGGGTATCGGTTTTGACATGTTTTAAGATTTGGTTCAGTGTTCTAGACTAGGGTTTTCTAAGTTGGTTGGGGATGCACTAATTACTACAGAAGGATGGAAGACTGACAAAAGAGAGTACTGTACTACTTTGGGCCATTTTCCAAATTCAGAATGTAGCTGCATGGACTTTATTTCTGACAGCATCAACCTCATTTTTCATCTTCCCTATTTTTCCTTTAATTTTCAGCAGCAATTTCTGCCACAGTTCCATCTAAAACAAAAAGATGGTGGTAATGATAGTTTGCTTTTCTGCATAGCTAGAGATATGAGACTAACCATAGTTAGTTGATGCACCAAACTGACTTCTGGATTCAGGGGAAGTTTGAACCCCACTTGTGTTGCCTTTCCTTTCCAGATCCTTCTACTCCCCTCCAGAACCTTCCATTTCTTTTTTTGGTTGTGAATATTGAAACTTATGCTGCCATATTAGGCTCCTTTCCCTGTTTTGTTGTTAGGATTGACTGATTAATTTTGCTCATTTTATTAGGTATTATGGAAGAGAAGTTTACATATCTTAACCCAGAAGTTCAGACTCTGGTAATAACAGTTGTCCCTGGAATACCAAGAACTTTGGATATAATAATTCCATCCTTTCAGTTTCTTATTTCTCTTTATGTGCTCTTCTTGGCATCAAAAATAAGAAACATTTCCTCACTTGAGCCTCATTCAGAAATGGGAAAAGCACCAGGTACAGCAATTCTTAAATCTTCTGACTTTTAAGCCAAAAGAGTGTTTTTCCTCTTTATTTCAAGACTATCTAAGAAATTCATCTATTAGATACTAATATCTCCTAAGACCCTTACCTAAATCAAATTTTTCTAGGGCATACTTTAGAAAATATTATCCTAACAAAGGACATGCCAGAGTCTTGAAACAGAACATCTGATGATTGTGTCACTTGTTCTGACCAATACTTCTAAGGAATCTTAATGTTATTTATTTAAAGCAAAGAGAAAAAAAAAGACATTTAAAAACTAAAATTAACTGAGATTTTAAAAAATTAAATCATGTTATGCCATGCTGCAGAGGAATAAAAAAGGAATACACACTATAAATGAAGAATCCAGAGGACAAGTAGTAGTAATTTGGAGGAACTGAGTAGATATCAGTGATGGCTACTATGGAATTAAGTAAGGATATAGCTATTTATTTATGCATTTAAACAATAAAAATTTCAGCCAGATGTGAAAGATTAGAAATTTAAAAATAAATAATTAGTAAAAATTACGTATTAGAGACAATCTAAATATCCAATGACAGCAAAAAGTTTAAATAAACTTTGAGATGTCAACATAATGGAATATTATACACTATTAATAATAGTTGTGTCTATAAAGATGGATTATTTATATAATGAAAAACAACCTAATGTTAAGTGAAACTGGTTATACACATGTATATATGGAATGATTTCAATTGTGTAAAATACATATCTGACTTCTTATCAAACTGGAAGTAATTATACTAACATTTTAGAAGTGTTTATTTCTAGATTGTGGTCTTTAAGATATTTTCTTTTTTATATCTTGTTATTTTTCTTCCTTGAAGGGTACTGTGTGCTCTTTAAATATGAGGTATTCTTTCTCTCCAGAATGCAGTAAGACTTTTGAGCAGAGGAATGGCAAGATTTGATTTACTTTGAGGAAAGCTCCGACTCCCCAGTGGAGAATAGGCTGTAGACATGGAGCGCAGGTAGGAGGCTATTGCAATGACCTAGATGACAGATGATGAGAGTTTGGATGAGGGTTACAGTATAAAAGTGGTAAGATATGGAAAATATGTGATATATTTTTAAGGTAGAGCCAACAAAATCTGTCCACGGTTAAATGTGTAGTGTGTGAGGAAAAAAAAGACCCCCGGATGGTGTCTATCTTTTTGATTAACATATGAGGTATACATAAATACCTCATATTTAATGAGCACACATTACCCTTAAAGGAAGAAAAATGTATTTTATGTTCATTTACATTAATGAAGCAACAATAAACAAGTCATCTTTATCAGATGTCTTAATGAAGAAAGCTGAAAAAAGATCAAGAAGCACTTTCAATGAAAAAACTACAAATATTTCACCAGGAGGCCAATGCTATGAAAAGATCAAAGAATGAAACTTTGAAGTCCTAGTCATCTTTCTAGATGAAAGAAAATTAAGATTTTCCTGTGTCTAGAATGAAAAGCCATGGCTTAATTAAGTAGCAGTTGGAAATTATTGAGTACTGGTGAATGAAATTTAGGATCTCACAAAATTTTAGATTTGGTTCAGGGTTCAGAGGTCATCCAATCCTAACTTTGGATAGGTTCTAGAATCCATTCTTCAGTACAATTGAGAAATGGTCATCCGATTGTTGTTTGAATACCTCCAGTTGACATATAACTCACCACCTTTGGAGACAGTCTGCTCTTGTGTCCCAATTCTAGATGTTAGAACGTTCCCTCTTATGTGGCATTGAAATTGGAGTTCCTGTAACTTCCATTCATCCATCCTAATTAAGACTCAAAGAGTTTGAACAGGTGGGGAAAAAATTTTAATCAGTAAAAATATTGATACATTTCCATAGAGTTTAGGAGAGAAAATCTGAAGAATTTATAGGTGTAAGTCAATTTTCTCTTTGACACAGAAGTGTTTCTAATATTTAACAGCATGCCTCTTGTTAATCCTCTGCTCTCCAGAATGATTATCTTCAGTTCCATGAGACCATCTTTGTATGACATGGTTTCCAAGACCATAACAGTCCAGGGAGTCCTCTTTTAGAAGCTGTGCTGAGTGGTTCAATTGACTAATTGGAACTAGTTCTTTCTGGGACCTACGTTTTCTATGTTCCCCTTTGCTGTAAGATTAGAGTTAGAGCTGCCAAAAGAGGAACTTCCATGAGATTCAGAGGAAGTAGCGGTCATCACTCTCTAAAGATGTTCACAGGCAATACAGTGATGGAAATATGCTTGCAGGGTTTCAGCTCGTGCTCACTGTGCTGTGCTCCACATTCAAATCTCCTTCCTGACTGCTGGCACCGTTGTGCAAGAGTAGCCCCCAGCCCACCACCAGACACTTGGGGGAAGACACACAGACAACATAGACTCAATAACCGATGCTGCCCATAGATATAATGTGAACTCGGTATATAATTTTAAATTTTCTAGCAGTCACATTAACAAGGCAGAAGAAAACAAACAAGTGAAGTCGATTTGAATATGTTTAGTATAACCCATTATACCTAAAACGTTATCACTTCAACACATAGACAATATTAAAAATATCTAATGAAACAACAAGGAGGACTTGATTCACATTAGGGAAAGCTCTGACTCCTCAGTGGAAAATAGACTGTAGAAATGGAAAGCAGATAGGACGCTACTGCAGCGACCTAGATGACGGATGATGGTGGTTTGGACTAGGGTTACAGTATAAAAGTGATAAGATTTGGAAAATGTGTGCTATTTTTTCAAGGTAGCATCAACAAAATCTGTCCATGGTGAAATGTGTAGTGTGAGAGAGAGAGAGAAGAAAGACCCTATCTTTTGGGATTAAGCACCTAGAAAATACAGTGTCATTTACTATGAAGAAGGAGACTAAGAAAGAGCAGGTTTGCTTTGATTGGTCCAACATACATTATGATTTCAAACATTTATTCTTTTATCTTTGCCATTTTGATAAGCACATGTTTATCTAAATTGCAGGCATAAACCTTGAGCTAAGGAGAGCTAATTACTGAGTCCATGGTCCCACTCAGCCTAATATCCAGGCATTGCCATTATACTTGGAATATACTTAATTTGTCTTACTCCACTATTTTACATCAAAAAATACATTTACACATCTTGTTTGCAACTATAAAATTCACTGAGTCTCATGTTTCATGTATAGCATTACTTTGAATTCCCAAAATCATAGCCCCATTTCTTCCTTCCCTACTTAACCTGGACTACCAATTCAACACATTATTGCCTATACCCTCCAGTGCCTAAACCTCTTGTTTTTCCAGCCCATCGGAATTACCAGTCCCTAACCTATGATTAATCCAACCATCTGCTTGCGCAACAGAAATTTATAAGCTGCCAAACGCTGCTTGAGAAACATTGCATAACTGTACTGCTTGGACTTATTACATATTTACCATTTCCAATCTCAACTTAGTCTTCAGTACAGCTTGGCAATCCTTATGTCTGTATTCATTCAGATATTTTTCATATTTACCAAGGTGACCATTTTATAACTTCACACTCCTGCGCAAGCTTTCACTTTCATATCCAGGAGAAAAAAACTACTTACCACCTTCCAGAAAACAAAATGAATACTCTAGACATTTAATTTATTCAAATGTCCTTCTCTGATTCCACCATTACATATATTTACTCTCACCTTCACCTGCCTTATTACTGTCATACTTCTCTTTTGCTCATCATCCCAAACTTCCTTCCACTCACTACATAAATCCCATGCCTTGTTCATGGCTCTGGGTCTTTGCAGATGCAATTTCATCTCTTCAACAATTGCTGTTGTTTCAACGTCTACACAGTTTTCAAAGTGCAATGGAAATGTTGTTTACCAGTGAAGCCCCACCCCCAAACCAGCTGCCATAGACAAAGATGGCAAATCCCTCCTCTTTATTATCGTAGTACACTATTGAGACCCAAATTATAGCACACCTTATATTTTGCTACAATTATGTGTGTTATCTATTTCTGCCACCAAATCTAAGACTTGGACGGAGCAGGCTTTTTGTTATTGGTCTATGTGTATTCATCTCAAAAGCACGCAAAGTGATTTTTATGTTCTCTCACTGAACAACAACAATCAACACAGACAACTTCTGTGACCAAATTTGCTGGAGGGGGCTGGGTTCTACCCATCACCAAGCAAGCAATCAGTTCTGCAGGGGATAAATGGGTGACCTCCAATTTAATTCTGACACTATGTAGCTGGAGATAGCATCACATACTACAGATTGAGGGTTCAGTCCCTAAGACTGCCCCCTTCCCCAGACACCAACAATTGCTAGTTTGGGCCTCTAGAACTTCTGACCCACTGGCTTCAAGTTACAGTTCTCAAGACCTTCTCTTTGGGTTTGATTAATTTGCAAGAGCACCTCGCAAAACTCAAGGAAACATGTTTACTGGTTTATTATAAAAGGCATTACAAAGAATACAGATGAAGAGATGCACAGAGTGAGGTATGAGGAAAGGGGCATACAGAGCTTCCATGCCCTCCCTGGGTGGCACTCTTCAGGAATCTCCATGTGTTCAGCTATCCACAAATCTCTGAACCCTGTCTTTTGGGCTTTTATGGAGGCTTCATTATGTAGGCATGATTGGTTAAACCACTGGCCATTGGTGATCAACTCAATCTTCACGCCCTCTCTCCTCCCTGGAGGTTAGGAGGTGGGACTAAAAGCCCCAACCCTCTAATTCTGCGCTGGTTTTCTGGTGACCAGCCCCCGTTCTGAAGCTACCTAGAGGCTGCCAGCCCTAAGTCAACTCATTAGCATACAAAAAGAGATCACTCAGGCATTTTTAAAGATTTCAAAAGTTGAATGCCACAAAATGGGATACATACCATTTACATACCAAATACCAAATATGTATTTCACGATACCACAATACTATATAGATTTTTTTGACAAGAGTTTGCTTGGAGATGTGCTGGACAGAGGCAAGGCTGTGGTGATGACAGTCTTAAAAAGATGTTTTGTGTTGGACACAAGAGAGCATTTTTCATTGGTTACAGAAGTGAAATTGATCCATGCCTGTCAGCCTTAGAAGTGTGTTCATTTCAGCAAAGCTGAATGGAGTGCACTTTCTTAAGTGCAGAGTCACATTGAGAAATCCATGCTACAGAAGCTGACTTCCATAGCATAAGGCTATAACTGATTGGTTGACTTTTACTGATAAGATACAGGAAAAGGAAAATAACGTGAATATCACAAGTGCCACTGCTTGGTGTTACACAGTCGCCTCTGCAAAGTTTACCTTTGGCTTGGAAGAATGAAGCAATAAAAATATTAATGCAAGGAACTTTCCAAATTGGGGGCTATCCATAAGGTTGCTTTTCCATTTCTGGTCTATTAAGTAATGGCATATTATCCTTGAAAGCAATAACACAGGAATTCATGTTTGCTGAAGAAGCTCCTTTGAAATTTGTCTCAAATGAAGCACAGAGAGCAGAGGAGATAAGCAAGCTGACAGGTATTTAACCAGTGTGTATATCACCTTCCATATATTATCAATTAATTTCCAAAACCACCAAATAAGGTAGATGTTCTTATGTTCATTTATGTGAAAAGATTAGAACTTAGAGAAATTCAATAAGAGTTTCAATGTCATAAAGCTAGTAAGTGACAAAATTAGAATTCACACCCAGGTCATAGCCAAATTTGTTTCCCCTTTTGAATCATACTTCCGGGCCTAAGGAAAAATAAGAATGCCTTCGTTTTGAAGAAATCAACCTGGAGAGAGCAAGAAGTGGAAGCTGGGAAAGTCTCTACCAGTGTTCCTGACATGGAAAAGAAGTTGTGCTAAAATCTATAATATTTCTGAACCTCTTCTACATTGATTGATGGTTTTTATAGTTATAGAATAAAAATTCAAATCTTACATATTAGAAAGTTACACAATCTCAACAGTTCCTGCCATTCTCAGGGAGATGTTTGCTGTATAAAAAGTCACACTACAAAGCAGTGTGGTACAATTAGGTTCTAGTGGGTATCTATAACCAGTTACTTCAACAGATTCACATAAAAAAAACAAGTATATGACTCAATAATTCTATCTATACCATGTATTTTTAAATGACCAAAATAAACCTACAAGGCTCTATAAACTACATAAAAAAACGAAAAACAAATCTAGCTAGCTTACATTTTTTAAGGTTTTCTGGGAGTCATGTGTACTACTGTAGTAAGCACTTAAAACAAGAGTGGGTTGTAAAAAATGGAGAGAAGAACGGAGTTAATAATTTTTTAGGACGGGCACGGTGGCTCATGTCTGTAATCCCAGCACTGTGGAAGACCGAGGCGGGTGATCATCTGAGTTCAGGAATTCCAGACCATCTTGGCCCACATCGTGAAACCCTGTCTCTACTAAAAATACAAATATTAGCCAGGCAGTAGTGGCACACGCCTGTAATCCCAGCTACATGGGAGGGTGAAGCAGGAGAATTGCTTGAGCCTGGGAGTCAGAGGTTGCTGTGAGCCAAGATTATGCCACTGCACTCCAGTCTGGGCAACAGAGTGAGACTCTGTCTCAATAATAATAATAATAATAATAATAATAATAATAATTTTTAATGCATGTCATGAAGTCTTATTTACTAACTTTGGACAGATCACAAATTTAACTCTAGTTATTTTAAATTCTAAACTAGAGAAAAGTATTTTAAAATTCATATGGAACCAAAAAAGAGCCCACATAGCCAAGGCAATCCTAAGCAAAAAGAACAACCATGAAGGCATCATGCTGCCCGACTTCACACTATACTACAGGGAGATAGTACCAAAACAGCATGGTACTGGTACAGCGGAAACACAGACCAATGGAACAGAGTAGAGAATGCAGAAATAAGACCACCCACCTACAACTGTCTGATCTTCAACAAACCTGACAAAAACAAGCAATGGGGAAAGGATCCCCTATTCAGCAAATGGTGATGGGAGAACTGGCTAGTTATACGCAGAAAATTGAAACTGGACCTCTTCCTTATACCATATACAAAAATCAACTCAAGGTGGGTTAAAGACTTAAATGCAAAACCCAAAACTATAAAAACTCTGGAATACAACCTAGACAATACCTTTCAGGACATAGACACAGGCAAAGATTTCATGACAAAGACAGCAAAAGCAATTGCAACAAGAGCAAAAATTGACAAATGAGCTCAAATTAAACTAAAGAGCTTTTGCACAGCAAAATAAACTATCAACAGAATAAACAGACATGGGAGAAAAATGTTTGCAAACTATGCATCCAATCCAAAATAGGTCTAATATAATGAACTTAAATGAATTCACAAGAATAAAACAAACAACCCCATTAAAAAGTAGGTAAAGGACATGCACAGACACTCCTCAAAAGAAGACATTCACACAGCCAACAATCATATGAAAAAAATCTCAACCTCACTGATCATTAGAGAAATGAAAATAAAAACCACAAAGAGATACCATCTCATGCCAGTCAGAATGGCTATTACTAAAAAGTAAAAAAAAAAAAAAAAAACACAGATGCTGCAAGGTTGTGGAGAAAAAGGAATGCTTTTACACTATTGGTGGGAGTGTAAATTAGTTCAACTATTGTGGAAGATAGTATAGAAATTCCTCAAAGACCTAAAGACAGAAATATCATTGACCCAGTGATCCCATTACTGGGTATATATCCAAAAAAAAATCATTCCATTATAAAGACACATGCACACTTATGTTCATTGCAGCACCATTCACAATAGCTAAGACATGGAATCAACCTAAATGCCCATCAGTGATAAACTAGATAAAGAAAATATGGGTCTGGGGCAGTGGTTCACACCTGTAATCCCAGCACTCTGAGAGGTCGAGGCAGGTGGATCATGAGGTCAGGAGATTGAGACCATCCTGGCCAACATGGTAAAAGCCGGTCTCTACTAAAAATACAAAAATTAGCTGGGTATGGTGGCATACATCTGTAGTCCCAGCTACTCAGGAGGCTGAGGCAGGAGAATCGCTTGAACCCAGAAGGTGAAGGTTTCAGTGAGCTGAGATCATGCCACTGCACTCCAGCCTGGCGACAGAGAGAGACTCCGTCTCAAGAAAAAAAAAAAAAAAAGAAAACGTGGTACATATACTTCACAGAATACTATGCAGCTATAAAAAAAGAACAAGATCATGTCTTAACACAGGAACAGAAAGCCAAATACTGCATCTTTTCACTTAAAAGTGGGAGCTAAATGATGAGAACACATGGACACATAGAGGTGAGCAACACACACTGGGGCCTATTGGAGGCTGGAGGTTTGGAGGAGGAAGAGGATCAGAAAAAGTGACTAATGGATACTAGGATTAAGACACGGATGATGAACTAATGTGTGCAACAGACCCCCAAAACGCACGTTTACCTATTGAACAAACCTGCACATCCTGCACATATATGCCTGAACTTAAAAGTTAAAAAAAAAAGGATTTAATGTTACTCTTAATAATGCAATAATAGTTCAGACTAACTTAGTACTACAGCTTTTAATTGCCAAAGGAAAGAGTGAAACATGATGCTACCACAGTTTAGTACATACATGTTGAAAACAGATCAGATTATCAGAGCAGTAGAACTTTTTTTGATACTAAACCAATAAACCAATTTATTTTCTGAATATTTAGAAGCACAGCATAGAGTAATAACTTTAAAAGTTACCTTATAGAGGACACAACACCTACTTTCATTAAATTGCTTCATATAGCACATCCAGGTATTTTTAGTATTTCAATATATTTCTATTAACAAGTGGCAAACATAGCAAAGTGACCAGGTGTGGTGGCTCATACCTGTAATCCCAGCACTTTGGGAAGCCGAAGCAGGTGGATCATCTGTGGTCAGGAGTTCAAGACCAGCCCGGCCAACATGGTGAAACCCCGTCTCTACTAAAAATACAAAACTTAGCCAGGTGTGGTGGCAGGTGCCTGTAATCCCAACTACTTGGGAGGCTGAGGCAGGAGAATTGCTTGAACCTGGGAGGCAGAGGTTGCAGTGAGCCAAGATCACGTCACTGCACTCCAGCCTGACCAACACAGTGAGACTCCATCTCAAAAAAAAAAAAAAAAGAAGAAAGAAGGAAAGAAAGGAAAGGAAAGGAAAGGAAAGGAAAGGAAAGGAAAGGAAAGGAAAGGAAAGGAAAGGAAAGGAAAGGAAAGGAAAGGAAAGGAAAGGAAAGGAAAGGAAGATTGCAAAGCATATTCAGGATATTAAATGAGGGTTTAGTCTTTTTCACTAATTATTTATTTTTGAATAAATCACATATAGCACAAAACACAAAAAGTAGAATGAAAGTTCCTCCTTACCCTGTCTTCTAGCAACCCAGTTCCCAATGGGTAGGAACTGATATTTAAAACTATAATTCAATAAAAGTTCTCTGAAATAGAGAAAGGCCTAGATCTATATATTGAATGGATCTATCTTTTATCTAAAGAAAAATAATCAATCCAGAAAGGTCAACTGTGAGACATATCCTAGCACAATTATTGAAATTTAAAAGAAAAGATCCCTCTTGGTTTCCAGGAAAAATCAAAAAGTCATTTACAAAGGAAGGAAAATCAGGTTGGCATCACAATTCTTGTCAACAACAGTCAAAGCAAGTAAACAGTGTGATAGCACTGCCCGTAAACTTAAAGGGAGAAATGTAAGGAAAATATTTTATATCCAGCCACACTGTTTTTCAGATATTAAAGACACCCAGGAGTCTTTCCTGGTAATCTACTAAAGGATGAATTTATTTTAACAAAGAGATCATTAGGGAAAACAGCGAAATAACTGGTAATATGCTTAATTATAGATCTATGACTATAACATAGGTGAGAATGAGAGAGAAAAATTAGTATGTAAATATTATTTGCTCTGTCAAAATCAAAATAACACAAAAGAAATAAAACTGAGTGAAAATAGAATATGTTAATTGACTGCTATAAAGATAACAGGTAGAAATAAAAGGAAATTATTTAAGGGTGACAGAGTAGTTAAAATCTAACTAAGGACTAAGAACGTTAAATGAAATAATTAAAATAAGGTAATACTTTTTAAAAATACAAATCCTTCTAAACACAAAAAGTATTGCAAAATAAAAGAAAACATTTAATTTTAAAAGTGAAGAAGGCTGGGCACAGTGGCTTATGCCTGTAATCCCAGCACTTTGGGAGGCCAAGGCAGCCAGATCATGACGTCAGGAGATTGAGACCATCCTGGCTAACATGGTGAAACCCCATCTCTACTAAAAATACAAAAAATTAGCCAGGCGTGGTGGCGGGTACCTATAGTCCCAGCTACTCAGGAGGCTGAGGCAGAAGAATGGCATGAACTGGGAGGCAGAGCTTGCAGTGAGGCAAGACCGTACCACTGCACTCCAGCCTGGAAGACAGAGCAAGATTCCATCTCAAAAAAAAAAAAAAAAAAAAAAAAGGAAAGAAAATAGACTGCTGAAACCAACTCAACTGTTCCATAGAACTGATGTTTATGGCTTCTTTTGAGTAAACATAGAATTTAACACTCTCAGTCTCAGAACTTGAGAAAGTTACACTTGTCTTTTTTTTTTTTTTTTTTAGAAATTGAATTTTTTTTATTTTAAAAATTGAAATTTTTGTATTCTAGTAGAGATGAGGTTTCACCATGTTGGCCAGGCTGGTCTTAAACTCCTGACCTCAAGTGATCCACCTGTTTCAGCCTCCCAAAGTGCTGGGATTACAAGCATGAGCCACTGTGCCCAGCTGAGCTCAACTTTTTTTTTTTTTTAATTTTTTTTTTTTTACTATACTTTAAGTTCTAGGGTACATGTGCATAACGTGCAGGTTTGTTACATATGTGGACTTGTGCCATGTTGGTGTGCTACACCCATCAACTCGTCAGCACCCATCAATTCATCATTTATATCAGGTATAACTCCCAATGCAATCCCTCCCCCCTCCCTCCTCCCCATGATAGGCCCCAGTGTGTGATGTTCCCCTTCCCGAGTCCAAGTGATCTCATTGTTCAGTTCCCACCTATGAGTGAGAACATGCGGTGTTTGGTTTTCTCTTCTTGTGATAGTTTGCTAAGAATGATGGTTGCCAGCTGCATCCATGTCCCTACAAAGGACGCAAACTCATCCTTTTTTATGGCTGCATAGTATTCCATGGTGTATATGTGCCACATTTTCTTAATCCAGTCTGTCACTGATGGACATTTCGGTTGATTCCAAGTCTTTGCTATTGTGAATAGTGCCGCAATAAACATACGTGTGCATGTGTCTTTATAGCAGCATGATTTATAACCCTTTGGGTCTATACCCAGTAGTGGGATGGCTGGGTCATATGGTCCATCTAGTTCTAGATCCTTGAGGAATCGCCATACTGTTTTCCATAATGGTTGAACTAGTTTACATTCCCACCAACAGTGTAAAAGTGTTCCTATTTCTCCACATCCTCTCCAACACCTGTTGTTTCCTGATTTTTTAATGATTGCCATTCTAACTGGTGTGAGATGGTATCTCATTGTGGTTTTGATTTGCATTTCTCTGATGGCGAGTGATGATGAGCATTTTTTCATGTGTCTGTTGGCTATATGAATGTCTTCTTTTGAGAAATGTCTGTTCATATCCTTTGCCCACTTTTTGATGGGATTGTTTGCTTTTTTCTTGTATATTTGTTTGAGTTCTTTGTAGATTCTGGATATTAGCCCTTTGTCAGATGAGTAGATTGCCAAAATTTTCTCCCATTCTGTAGGTTGCCTGTTCACTCTGATGGTAGTTTCTTTTGCTGTGCAGAAGCTCTTTAGTTTAATTAGATCCCATTTGTCAGTTTTGGCTTTTGCTGCCGTTGCTTTTGGTGTTTTAGACATGAAGTCCTTGCCCATGCCTATGTCCTGAATGGTACTACCTAGGTTTTCTTCTAGGGTTTTTACGGTATTAGGTCTAACATTTAAGTCTCTAATCCATCTTGAATTAATCTTCGTATAAGGAGTAAGGAAAGGATCCAGTTTCAGCTTTCTACTTATGGCTAGCCAATTTTCCCAGTACCATTTATTAAATAGGGAATCCTTTCCCCATTTCTTGTTTCTCTCAGGTTTGTCAAAGATCAGATGGCTGTAGATGTGTGGTATTATTTCTGAGGACTCTGTTCTGTTCCATTGGTCTATATCTCTGTTTTGGTACCAGTACCATGCTGTTTTGGTTACTGTAGCCTTGTAGTATAGTTTGAAGTCAGGTAGCGTGACGCCTCCAGCTTTGTCCTTTTGACTTAGGATTGTCTTGGCAATGCGGGCTCTTTTTTGGTTCCATATGAACTTTAAAGCAGTTTTTTCCAATTCTGTGAAGAAACTCATTGGTAGCTTGATGGGGATGGCATTGAATCTATAAATAACCTTGGGCAGCATGGCCATTTTCACAATATTGATTCTTCCTATCCATGAGCATGGCATGTTCTTCCATTTGTTTGTGTCCTCTTTTATTTCACTGAGCAGTGGTTTGTAGTTCTCCTTGAAGAGGTCCTTGACATCCCTTGTAAGTTGGATTCCTAGGTATTTTATTCTCTTTGAAGCAATTGTGAATGGAAGTTCATTCCTCATTTGGCTCTCTGTTTGTCTGTTACTGGTGTATAAGAATGCTTGTGATTTTTGCACATTAAATTTGTATCCTGAGACTTTGCTGAAGTTGCTTATCAGCTTAAGGAGATTTTGGGCTGAGATGATGGGGTTTTCTAAATATACAATCATGTCATCTGCAAACAGGGACAATTTGACTTCTTCTTTTCCTAACTGAATACCCTTGATTTCTTTCTCTTGCCTGATTGCCCTAGCCAGAACTTCCAACACTATGTTGAATAGGAGTGGTGAGAGAGGGCATCCCTGTCTTGTGCCAGTTTTCAAAGGGAATTTTTCCAGTTTTTGCCCATTCAGTATGATATTAGCTGTGGGTTTGTCATAAATAGCTCTTATTATTTTGAGGCACGTTCCATCAATACCGAATTTATTGAGCGTTTTTAGCATGAAGGGCTGTTGAATTTTGTCAAAAGCCTTTTCTGCATCTATTGAGATAATCATGTGGTTCTGGTCTTTGGTTCTGTTTATATGCTGGATTACATTTATTGATTTGCGAATGTTGAACCAGCCTTGCATCCCAGGGATGAAGCCCACTTTGATCATGGTGGATAAGCTTTTTGATGTGCTGCTGAATCTGGTTTGCCAGTATTTTATTGAGGATTTTTGCATCGGTGTTCATCAGGGATATTGGTCTAAAATTCTCTTTTTTTGTTGTGTCTCTGCCAGGCTTTGGTATCAGGATGATGTTGGTCTCATAAAATGAGTTAGGGAGGATTCCCTCTTTTTCTGTTGATTGGAATAGTTTCAGAAGGAATGGTACCAGCTCCTCCTTGTACCTCCCTCTGGTAGAATTTGGCTGTCAATCCATCTGGTCCTGGACTTTCTTTGGTTGGTAGGCTATTAATTATTGCCTCAATTTCAGAGCCTGCTATTGGTCTATTCAGGGATTCAAATTCTTCCTGGTTTAGTCTTGGAAGAGTGTAAGTGTCCAGGAAATTATCCATTTCTTCTAGATTTTCTAGTTGATTTGCGTAGAGGTGTTTATAGTATTCTCTGAAGGTAGTTTGTATTTCTGTGGGGTCCGTGGTGATATCCCCTTTATCATTTTTTATTGCGTCTATTTGATTCCTCTCTCTTTTCTTCTTTATTAGTCTTGCTAGCGGTCTGTCAATTTTGTTGATCTTTTCAAAAAACCAACTCCTGGATTCATTGATTTTTTTGGAGGGTTTTTTGTGTCTCTATCTCCTTCAGTTCGGCTCTGATCTTAGTTATTTCTTGCCTTCTGCTAGCTTTTGAATGTGTTTGCTCTTGCCTCTCTAGTCCTTTTAATTGTGATGTTAGAGTGTCAATTTTAGATCTTTCCTGCTTTCTCTTGTGGGCATTTAGTGCTATAAATTTCCCTCTACACACTGCTTTAAATGTGTCCCAGAGATTCTGGTATGTTGTGTCTTTGTTCTCATTGGTTTCAAAGAACATCTTTATTTCTGCCTTCATTTCATTATGTACCCAGTAGTCATTCAGGAGCAGGTTGTTCAGTTTCCATGCAGTTGAGTGGTTTTGATTGAGTTTCTTAGTTCTGAGATCTAGTTTGATTGCACTGTGGTCTGAGAGACAGTTTGTTATAATTTCTGTTCTTTTACATTTGCTAAGGAGTGCTTTACTTCCAATTATGTGGTCAATTTTAGAATAAGTGCGATGTGGTGCTGAGAAGAATGTATATTCTGTTGATTTGGGGTGGAGAGTTCCATAGATGTCTATTAGGTCCGCTTGGTGCAGAGATAAGTTCAATTCCTGAATATCCTTGTTAACTTTCTGTCTCGTTGATCTGTCTAATGTTGACAGTGGAGTGTTGAAGTCTCCCATTATTATTGTATGGGAGTCTAAGTCCCTTTGTAAGTCTCTAAGGACTTGCTTTATGAATCAGGGTGCTCCTGTATTGGGTGCATATATATTTAGGATACTTAGCTCTTCCTGTTGAATTGATCCCTTTACCATTATGTAATGGCCTTCTTTGTCTCTTTTGATCTTTGATGGTTTAAAGTCTGTTTTATCAGAGACTAGGATTGCAACCCCTGCTTTTTTTTGTTCTCCATTTGCTTGGTAGATCTTCCTCCATCCCTTTATTTTGAGCCTATGTATGTCTCTGCATGTGAGATGGGTCTCCTGAATACAGCAGACTGATGAGTCTTAACTCTTTTTCCAGTTTGCCAGTCTGTGTCTTTTAATTGGAGCATTTAGTCCATTTACATTTAAGGTTAATATTGTTATGTGTGACCTTGATCCAGCCATTAGGATATTAACTGGTTATTTTGCTCGTTAGTTGATGCAGTTTCTTCCTAGCCTCGATGGTCTTTACATTTTGGCATGTTTTTGCAATGGCTGGTACCAGTTGTTCCTTTCCATGTTTAGGGCTTCCTTCAGGGTCTCTTGTAAGGCAGGCCTGGTGGTGACAAAATCTCTAAGCATTTGCTTATCTGTAAAGGATTTTATTTCTCCTTCACTTATGAAACTTCGTTTGGGTGGATATGAAATTCTGGGTTGAAAATTCTTTTCTTTAAGAACGTTGAATATTGGACCCCACTCTCTTCTGGCTTGGAGAGTTTCTGCCGAGAGATCTGCTGTTAGTCTGATGGGCTTCCCTTTGTGGGTAACCCCACCTTTCTCTCTGGCTGCCCTTAAGATTCTTTCCTTCATTTCAATTTTGATGAATGTGGCAATTATGTGTCTTGGAGTTGCTCTTCTCAAGGAGTATCTTTGTGGCGTTCTCTGTATTTCCTGAATTTGAATGTTGGCCTGCCCTACTAGGTTGGGGAAGTTCTCCTGGATGATATCCTGAAGAGTGTTTTCCAACTTGGTTCCATTTTCCCCTCACTTTCAGGCACCCCAATCAGACGTAGATTTGGTCTTTTTACATAATCCCATACTTCTTGCAGGCTTTGTTCATTTCTTTTTCTTCTTTTTTCTTTTGCTTTCTCTTCTCGCTTCATTTCATTCATTTGATCCTCAATCGCTGATACTTTCTTCCAGTTGATCGAGTCGGTTACTGAAGCTTGTGCATTTGTCACGTATTTCTCGTGTCATGGTTTTCATCTCTGTCATTTCGTTTATGATCTTCTCTGCATTAATTAGTCTAGCTGTCAATTCTTCCACTCTTTTTTCAAGATTTTTAGTTTCTTTGCGCTGGGTACGTAATTCCTCCTTTAGCTCTGAGAAGTTTGATGGACTGAAGACTTCTTCTCTCATCTCGTCAAAGTCATTCTCTGACCAGCTTTGATCCGTTGCTGGTGATGGGCTGCGCTCCTTTGCAGGGGGAGATGCGCTCTTATTTTTTGAATTTCCAGCTTTTCTGCCCTGCTTCTTCCCCATCTTTGTGGTTTTATCTGCCTCTGGTCTTTGATGATTGTGACGTACTGATGGGGTTTTGGTATAGGTGTCCTTCCTGTTTGATAGTTTTCCTTCTGACAGTCAGGACCCTCAGCTATAGGTCTGTTGGAGATTGCTTGAGGTCCACTCCAGACCCTGTTTGCCTGGGTATCAGCAGCAGAGGTTGCAGAAGATAGAATATTGCTGAACAGCAAGTGTACCTGTCTGATTCTTATTTTGGAAGCTTCCTCTCAGGGGTGTACTCCACCCTGTGAGGTGTGGGGTGTCAGACTGCCCCTAGTGGGGGATGTCTCCCAGTTAGGCTACTCAGGGGTCAGGGACCCACTTGAGCAGGCAGTCTGTCCCTTCTCAGATCTCAACCTCTGTGTTGGGAGATCCACTGCTCTCTTCAAAGCTGTCAGACAGAGTCGTTTGCGTCTGCAGAGGTTCCTGCTGCTTTTGTTGTTGTTGTTGTTAACTGTGCCCTGTCCCCAGAGGTGGAGTCTCAGTTGAAAATGCAGAAATCACCGGTCTTCTGTGTCGCTCGCGCTGGGAGTTGGAGACTGGAGCTGTTCCTATTCAGCCATCTTGCTCCGCCCCGCATTTGTCTTATCTGAGTTCCTTTCTCAGGAAACTAACCATCAGGCCTCCCAGATAGCATCAAGGAGCTGATGCACTTACCAGATCACCTGATCTGGACAGTGAGCCCTCAGACCCCTCACTCATCACGATTGCCTAAGTGGCTACCTGCTTCCTGTTAACCAACTCCTCTTCTTTAACCCTCTCTAATTCCTGTCCTCCTGCATGTAGTTAACAAGTCTTCCCTGCTATATAAACTCCTATTTTTAATCAGTCAGGGAGAAGAATTTGAGACTGATCTCCCATCTCCTTAGCAGTAGCACCCCATTAAAGCCTTCTTCCCTGGCAGTACTCATCTCAGTGATTGGCTTTCTGTGCAGTGAGCAGCAAGACCTAGACTGAACCCCTGATATTTCAGTAACACTACTGAATGGAAGATATCCAGTAAATATTATGTTATGAATTATCATCTGCAGATAAAATATCAAATATCCATCAAATTACTACATGTAAATAGGCTTAACTTATCTGTTTTTTAAAAATTCAGGTTGACTTAAAAGTCAAAATGCAATATTCTACAAGACAGTTGATTTCTTTTAAAAGTCATTCTCATTCTTCTGCATTTTCTTATCATGAGCATTCATCAATATCAGCTTTATTCCATTTATACCATACATTTGCAAAACAAGTTTTTATCCCTCAAATCTTGCTGTTCCAAATTCAGGTCTTCAGAAGCAATTTTACATTGGCTGTTTATTAAAGTAGAGAAAAATGAGCAAATGTTGGCTATTGAGGAAAATAAAGAAAAGGAAAATCCATCATATAATTCATTTTATTCTTATATGCTAAACAGTTCCAGACTTTCTCTTTTTATTTCTTACTAACTTGCCTCAGCTTTTTAAGACTAAATACAAAAAAAATTAATAAACACTTCACATAAAGATAATTATTTTAGAGTCTTTTTGTTTCCTCACTATGTAGTCACAGGCAAATTGTTAATCTCAATCTCTTCTAAAATGTTTATATCCTTCCTGTATTACAGAAAATAAAATCTAACCTATTTTATAAGTCATCTATAAGTAATATAATCTGGCTGGGCATGGTGGCTCACGCCTGTAATCCCAGCACTTTGGGAGGCTGAGGTGGGCGGATCACAAGGTCAAGAGATCGAGACCATCCTGGTCAACATGGTGAAACCCTGTCTCTACTAAAAACATAAAAATTAGCTAGGTGTGGTGGTGCATGCCTGTAGTCCCAGCTACTTGGGAGGCTGAGGCAGGAGAATCGCTTGAACCCAGGAGGTGGAGGTTGCAGTGAGCCGAGATCGCACCACTGCACTCCAGCCTGGTGACAGAGTGAGACTCTCTCTCAAAAAAATAAATACATAAAATAATAATAATAATAATAATTGTAAATAAGTAATATAAACTACTGCTACTTACAAACATACTTTATAGAATTTTTACTGACTTTAACTTAAATAATATTCTCATACAGAAGTGCTAGAATATACAGATGTAAAAAAGAAACAATAGTAAAATCAGCCACAATTCTACAACTACAGCTACTTTCTCACCACCATGAAATAGAAACCTGTATAACTGCCACCAGGCTTGTGTGCAGCCTGCTGCCCCTTCATCAGCTGTGTGATGTGTAAGTAGAGATGAACCATGCAGGGGACAGGAATGTGGGTGGGAAAAGGCAAAGCAAAGGCTCTAGTTGCATGATAGGCACTGGTACCTGGTACCCCAGGCCAGAGGTGGAACAGAGGTTGAACATACAAGTAAGAAAGTAGCATTAGATAAACTATAATCTACTTAGACTTTTAACAGAAAGTCATTTTGTGACCTCTGAGTTTTCTCTTCATTGCAGAGAGTCAGAAATAGAAAATATATTTCTCTAAAATATTAATGCATATAATTTTTCAAATTACAAAGAATATAGGTTCCATTGAAAAAAAAAAAAGTGATACGAAAAAGTACAACCAAAAAGAATTTAAAACCCTAACTTATCTCATCACCAAACACTGCCACCATTTCTTGTCACCAACAAGCCTTTTCAACAAGTTGTTAGGGGTCAATAGATTTAACACTGAATTGCAGATACTAAGATATTACCTATAGAAAGAATGAACCATTACCTATTATTGTATCCCCTTATCTTCTTCTTAGTTACAGTCAGTTAGAGTCCTTAACAAAACTTAGTCACAATTATATTGAGTGATTTCTGAGTATTAAGAGATTTAATTACTCTAGCTTAAAAAATAATTGCTGGTTGATAAAAAAAATCAATTAGGTTGCTAAATATCCAGCTTTCACAATCATAAAATCTTTCCTACCTCCACATATTCCTATTTGGATTAGGTTGGATGGCTCCTCGGTTTCCTTCTAGCACTAAAATGTGATTTTCTGAAAAGCAATACAGAAACTAAGACATGCACTTATAAGTTAGTTTTGGTGAGCTTTTCTTAAAGTTAACAAAAAATTGATTCAAACCATTTCTTCTAATGTATTTTGACATTTGCTCTTTCAGCATGAAGTTAGTTACCAAGCAAAAGCAGGTTCTTAATAATTTATGTTGTCTACTTTGAATGTGATTACTCATAGGAGTCTGCAGAAATGAATCAATACTTGCTTAGCTTCTCAAAAAAGTAAATTGGAGATAATTGTTATAGTCATGCATGTTAATTTAGGCTGCCAAATTAATTTCTCAACACTCCCTATGCTACAACAGTCTTAATTAAGGAATAACTAAAGTTGCCTTTTCTTCTTATAGGTACTCTTGAGCCATTGGCTCTGAACAAAGTCATTTAACCCCTCTGATGTATGAGATTTAAAAAAACAACAAAGAGGCCGGACACTGGTTCACACCTGTAATCCCAGGACTTTGGGAGGCCAAGGCAGGCGGAGGTCAGGAGATCGAGATCATCCTGGCCAACATGGTGAAACTCCATCTCTACTAAAAATACAAAAATTAGTTGGGCATGGTGGCACGCATGGTAGTCCCAGCTACTCAGGAGGCTAAGGCAGGGATAATTGCTTAAACTCAGGAGGCAGAGGTTGCAGTGAGCTGAGATCACACCACTGCACTCCACCCTGGGCAACTAACAGAGTGAGACTCCATCTCAAAAAAAAAAAAGAGAGAGAAAATCTACAAAGTATTATATACTGATATACTGTATACTGTACATCTGTAAAAGGGCTTTACAGAGGGCAAAGTGATTCCATGCTTTGTTTCTGCAACCTATTTTCTGTTCTGCAAGATGTAGCCTAGGCCTCCTGGGAAGCTATTTTAATGTGGTGTGGATCTTGACAGTGTCCAATGCCAAGCTCCATATTTTAGGAGGATCACTGACAAATTGAGTGCCTCAAAGAGAGAAGTCTGAGGAATTGTGGTAAGAGGAATGCTTGAAGGAACTGGAGAGAGAGAGAACTGGAAATATTTAACCAAAAGATAAGATGATGTGGTATCATAATAATTTCAGGGATCCTCTTTTGTTCAAATGCCTGTTACAAGGTAAAGTGCTTAACTTTATATCTTGTTCCAGGTGGCAGAATTGGCACTGATTATTGGTAATTACAAGGAGGTAGACAAGATTCAACATAAGAATCTTTTGACAATATGAAGGGCTGCTTTACCCAGGAGTGAGCTTCCTGGTGTTCAGGCACTTCCTGAAGGACCACGTAGGTGGAGTAAGGGAGAGTTCTCTGAGGCTCACTGTCTCAGGCTTTCAATGAATTAAAATATCAATGAATCACTCATTCATGAGACAGCCTTAGTCTTTGTGGTCCAGACCCCATTTTGACCCTTGTTATCACTGTAAGATGGACATCTCAAGTCTCCAAAAGACAATGAAATGTCAAAAGGCCTTGCAGTTTCCTTATTACATGCCAAGACATACTTAGAGATTACCCACTACTATCCTACAGAGCTGGTCATTGCTAGCACAAAAGTCAGACTGTTGGAGAGCAAGTGTGAGACCAAGGGCATAATTCCCCGTTCCAAAAGTTTAAAGAGAACACTGCCGTTCATGTACAACCTGCTACATTCTGTTGATCAATCTCATCTAGCCCCTACTGTATAATATTTAGTTTGCATAACACTCCAATATAATGAGCTCCTAAAGAGCAGAAACTCTGTACTATTTATCTTTATAACTCCATAGCTTATCCAAGTGTTGGCATTTATTGGATACTCAATATATGCTTAATGGAAGAATAAATGAATTCCATTCCAAATAAGCATTGCCTCAGTGCAGGCACTATATCAATGGCAAGATCCAGAATTAAAATAAGACAGTTTTTGCCCTTAAGGAGTGTTCAATAATCAGCAGAATAAATATATGAGGGAATAAGAGCACCTGTATTGGGTGGAATTTTGCCTTTTTTTTTTTTTTTTAATGGAGTTTTGCTCTTGTTACCCAGGCTGGAAAGCAATGGCACCATCTCAGCTCATTGCAACCTCCGCCTCTGGGTTTAAGGAATTTTGCCTTTTAAGAGTCCTTTCAACCCTAAGATTCTACCAATCCATATTCTTTTCCTCAATTAAAATATTGTAGATGCAACCTGGAGCTGTGGCTCACGCCTGTAATCCTAGCACTTTGGGAGGATCACTTGAGCCCAGGAGTTCAAGACCAACCTGGGCAACATGCTGAAACCCCATTTCTACAAGAAATACAAAAATTAGCCAGGCATGGTGGTGCACGCCTGTAATCCCAATTACTTGGAAGGCTGAGGTGGAAGGATCACCCGAGCCCAGGAAGTCAAGGCTACACTGAGCTGAGGTTATACCACTGCACTCCAGCCTGGGTAACAGAATGAGATCCTTTCTGAAAAAAAAAACAAAAAACAAAAACAGATATAGACGGAGAGAGAGAGAGAGAGAGAAGGAAGGAAGGAAGGAAGGAAGGAAGGAAGGAAGGAAGGAAGGAAGGAAGGAAGGAAGGAAGGAGATCCTTTCTCAAAAAAAAAAAAACCCAAAAACATATATAGACAGATATAGACAGAGAGAGAAAGGAAGGAAGGAAGGAATGAAGGAAGGAAGGAAGAAGGAAGGAAAGGAATGAAGGAAGTGTAAAAGTAAATAAAAAAAGGAAGAGGAAAGAAGGAAAGAGAAAGAAAGAAAAAAGAAAGAAAAGAATAAAGAAAGAAAGAAAGAAGAGATAAGAAAGAAAGAAAGAAAGAAGAGAAAGAGAGAAAGAGAGAAAGAGAAAAGAAAGAAAGAAAGAAAAGAATAGAAAAGAAAGAAAGAAAGAAGAAGAAGAAAGAAGAAAGAAAGAAAGAAAGAAAGAAAGAAAGAAAGAAGAAAGAAGGAAGGAAGGAAAGGAAGGAAGGAAGGAAGGAAGGAAGGAAGGAAGGAAGGAAGGAAGGAAGGAAGGAAGGACGGAAGAAAGAAAGAAAATTTTAGATGCAAGAACAGGAAAAGTGGTCATGCTATGTTAGGTTATTTCTAGGTTTTTAATCTACTGTGGGCAATACTGTTCAGCTTCCAGCAAACCAAATAATTTGAGAAGTCAACCTATAGTCAAATTATGGGATTCTTTTAGTGAATTTAGAGTTAGAGAACAGAAGATCTTGGTAGAGATTTGTGTAAAACCTATACAAAATGCATATTCCTCATACTAAGAAAAAAATAGACTTTCTGGCCCTGAAATTTAAATTTATTCTCTATATACTAAAGAATTCAAACCACATCTATTTTAAAAATATAATAAATACTGACATAATATGGTTTAATCTGTTAATTGTTGATAAGTTACTTTTATTCTTCTTCTTCTACAGAGGATGACACAGGATATAGAGGTTAAGTTATTTGCTCCTATATCATGAAGTAGAAAGTAGCAGACCTAGGCAATTGAGCACCAGAATCCATGACAACTTCACTGATGGCCTGTTGTAATCATGTTCTCTTATATCATGATAAGAATTTTACTTCTTGCTTATCCTAGGAGGCCAATACACTGTAGTATGATTATTTTTGCCAGGTGTCCCATAAAGTTGAATCAGTGCTCCATGATTAGTCTTTCTTCTGATGCAATAATGCAAAAAAATATGCTTGGGGTTTCAGAAGAAATGTACAAAGCAATATGGTGTCGTTAAGCATTAAAACATCTAGACCTTTACTGCATTTCCTTGGTATTATTCATACAAAGTCAGCTATCACCCTCTCTGCCCCATTCCTCACTGCCCCGTCCAAAAATCCACATTGTATTAAATAAATAACGATTAAATACAAATATATTATTCTACACATTCACACACTTGCAAAAGGCAACAAGCCACCTGTTTTTCTAAACCATTTTGACTGAGAGATAAGACACTTACAGTGAAAAGCAAGAAAAATTTCATTTTGGAATCAAATTATCTTTTCCTCACTTAGTTTCACATATATTCTGTTTTTCACTTTGTGCTTTAAATAGTTAGTTAATTGGGACTATTTAACAGATTATATACGTTTCTGCTGAGAGTAATTGTACCTCAACAGTAACTGAAGGAATTTTTATTTAATTTGCTAGTTGGTTCATGGTTTGCTAGAGTTAAGCAGAAGCTGAAGTGCTCCTGACTGTAGGAGGTGAAACTCATTCATATTCTTTTGTAAACAAATTAATGGAGAGTTGCCAGTGTGTTTTCATCTCACAAAATCACCTTAGCAACATGGATATAAAAACAGCATGAACTTTTCCTCAGAGCCTCCAGTCTTTCCTAGCGTGAGGACTCAACAATAAATGAGACTAGCAAAATTCTCCATTGATTTTAGTCTTACAAAATTGAGTTTCAGAATTTCCATGAAACATAGATTTTAACAGTAAAATAAAAAGAGGCTAAATTTCTCTTCTGTATAATGATTAGTATTGCCCAACAGGACTGTATTTGTTTTTTGTTTTCATGACATGGCAGGAAACACCATGTACCCTTTGCTTGATCAAGTTTAAAATAATTTTAGAAAAAAAAAAAGCAGAGAAAGTTATATTTTCAAATAATTAGGTCAGACTAATTTGAATCATGGGCTCTATGGTCACCAATTATACTTACATCTTATTCCTCTGGAGTTTGAGGAGTATGACCTCTGGAAAATTGAGAAAGTGGAAGCCGCACTGCAGTCTTCAAGTCCATGCTAACGCCTGTGGGCAGGGCAAATCCTGGCAGAAGGTTGCTCTCAGATATCTGTGGGAAATAAGCCACAAAGCTTGCTTTGTTTTGTGTGTTTTTTCATCGACTCTCATCTCTCCCACATGGAAAGGCCAGAAAACTCTCTACTTATTTGTGGATTTCTCATAGTTTTGTTCCTTTGTTTTGGTTACTGCTTATCCACACTCTAGAGAAAGGAAAGCCAGTGAAACTACAGCACAAATGTATTTAAGAACTAAGCCTCTGGGCCTCTGCCATCCGTTGTCTTCTTGATTTCTCGTCTACCTTCCAGATTTAAAGGCAGGAATGATGAACACATAAAAAAATACCTTTTGTTATGACAGTCTACTTTTTTAAATTTTTTGAATATTGCAGTAAGTCCTCAGCTAATTGTGTAAACAAAATTTTTACTGCTAATTTTTGAACTATGTGGAATATTGGGTAGGGAGTGGATCACCTGGCTGCCACATGTATTCTTGCCTGCCCCAATATGTAATGGCAGTGATATATACTTTTAATGATCAGGGTCCATTATCTGTGCCAGAATGGTGACTCTTTTCCTGGTCTTTGTACATGAAATCTCAAGTGCTGGTTGACTGAGATGTAAATAGAGCTTAAAATCTTGCTAGTAAAAGTACCCGTCTTCTGTGAACAGAAATGCTAGATAGACCTACAGAGCTCATTGCGGCAGAGTCAGAAGCACAAATTCTTCATGTGGGTCTCTAGAAGTAATAGCAAAAGGGGCCACTCTTACTTTTACACTTTCCTTCTGTCTACTAGTGACATAACACTAGATAATGATCACTGATTTAGGATGTATCCTGCAACCTGGAGAATGGCACCCCATCTTTGCAGAGTGTTATCTCCAAGCTTGTGCCTCTATGCCTTCAAAAAGCTGTTGATCACTCTGTAAGACTGGCAGCTTTTTGGTGGTATGCTCTGTCATGGGAACAATGTTCTTCATTGTGATATGTCCACGGCCATCCCTTTTTTCTCTTTAAAATGGTCCTTAGTCTGATACAGTGTCAAGTGGGATACTATGTCTATGGATCAAGCATTCTGTAAACCTTCAGATATTGGAGATGGTTGAGGTTCCAAAAGTGGCAAATGAAAACCCATACCTAGAATATGTGCTGATTCCAGTAAAAATGAATTGCTGCCTATTTGAGGATGGAATCAACTTGGCACCAAGTGACTGGTTAGTCTCCTTGAAAGATGGCATCCTATCAGGCTTGAGTGTCATTCTCTGATGCAGGCTACTTGAATATCCGATAGCAGTGGTAGTTAGCCATAGTGATTATCAGTCCATGATGTTGGTAGCACCCGTGAATTGTTTTCATCCCTGATAGTCTCTTCATGCATTCGTTGTACCAGCACTGTGGGAGCTGATGACAGAGGCTGGCTGTCACATGTCAGCCAGCAGCAGACAGAGTCATTCTGTCCACTGAGTTCAGTGCCGTTTTCATGGCAAACGCTTTCTGGTAGGCATTAATAATTACATAGAAACTTCTCAAACTTGTACTTACTCCAATAGGTATATCACATACCTCTTCCCCAGACCTCCCTGTCCCCAAGGTTTCCATTTTTTTCTTTCCAATCTCTGACCAAGCAGTCAAGCTAATTGCCACTGTGCAGAAATTTCTGTATATTCTTATCTTGGGCAATTTTTCTTTTATTGTTATTATTATTATTATACTTTAAGTTCTAGGGTACATGTGCACAACGTGCAGGTTTGTTACATATGTATACATGTGCCATGTTGATGTGCTGCACCCATTAACTCGTCATTTATATTAGGTATATCTCCTAATGTTATCTCTCCCCCCTCCCCGCACCTCATGACAGGCCCCAGTGTGTGATGTTCCCCATCCTGTGTCCAAGTGTTCTCTTCATTCAATTCCCACCTATGAGTGGGAACATGTGGTGTTTGGTTTTCTGTCCTTGTGATAGTTTGCTCAGAATGATGGTTTCTGGCTTCATCCATGTCCCTACAAGGGACATGAACTCATCCTTTTTTATGGCTGCATAGTATTCCATGGTGTATATGTGCCACATTTTCTTAATCCAGTCTGTCACTGATGGACATTTCGGTTGGTTCCAAGTCTTTGCTACTGTGAATAGTCTTGGGCTATTCACCCACCTCGGCCCACCTCGGCCTCCCAAAGCGCTGGGATTACAGGTGTGAGCCACTGCGCCCAGCCCTGTATTTTTAGTATAGACAGGGTTTCATCATATTGGCCAGCTGGTCTCGAACTCCCGACCTCAAATGACCCACCTGCCTCAGGCTACCAAAGTGCTGAGATTACAGGTGTTAGCCACTGCCCCTGGCCTACCTGAATTTCTTTTGATTGCACACATTGAGTGATGCCTGTTGGCTGCCCTAAGGATACATGTTCTGTTAACTATCTTCAAAGCTCTTCACCGACCAGACCCCTGGTTGACAGTCCATTAAAATAATTACACTCACGATTTCTGACCATTAAATGCCACCACCTGTTTTTTGTTTGCTAGTTTGTTTGTTTGTTTTAATGTTTGGATCTAATCATCCCCATTGCTATGAGGAAGTTAGCACTGATCTTCTCTTGAAAGACACTACTAAGTTTTTCAATGATGCTGGGACCCCTCTCACCTGCACATTTCTTTTTGTATTGCTAAATGGTGTGTTCTCTGGGTCCTTCCACAGAAAATACCTACCTCCCATAGTCAGCTGGTAGGTATTTTGATCCTTATATACTATATCCACTCTAGCAAGCCACTTCTCTAAGCCTTTGATCTCTTTCTACTATTTGCATGACAGTTCTAGAATTTCTAACATCAGTTTTTCTAAGCTTCTGAAAGTCAATGACTAGCATATTGGTACCAATCTTCAGGGTCCTTGCCAGTGTGTTATATTCTGTATCACTGGAAGGTGGTCCTATATCAGCAAATTCTCTCTTATCCAACCTTTTATTCTCTCCCCACTTGATCCAGCATCCTCAAGATCCAGTACCCATCATTTCCCAGCTCCTGATAGTACGTATTTTCTAGGTTTTACAATAGTCCCTTTCCTCCATTAGCAGGCCCTGAGATTCCCAGACTAGATTTTGTTCTCCTGACTCCAGTTTATTTTTCTTGTCCTGTGACCAGGAGATAAAGTGGAAGTAGATCTTGAGAGAAGGAAGGTACATGTTGCTTTGTAAGACAAATCTTTCTGAATCATTTTCAACAAAGAGGGAATGCCAATTTTTTTTTTTTTTTTTTCTTTTCTTTTTGAGATGGAGTCTCACTCTGTCGCCTGGGCTGGAGTGCAGTAGCATCGTCTCCACTCACTGCAAGCTCTCCCTCCCGGGTTCACACCATTCTCCTACCTCAGCCTCCTGAGTAGCTGGGACTATAGGCGCCCGCCACCTCGCCTGGCTAATTTTTTGTATTTTTAGTAGAGACAGAGTTTCACCATGTTAGCCAGGATGGTCTCGATCTAATGACCTCATGATCCGCCCGCCTCGGCCTCCCAAAGTGCTGGGATTACAGGCGTGAGCCACCGCACCCAGCCTCAGAATGCTAATTTTTAGTGGAGAAAACTGGGTCACTAATGCAGTACCAGTGAGTTCAGAAAAAACTGGGGTTTCAAGGTGTTTTTAGTGCCTTAGCTCAGATGTCACCACGACAAGTCTCAAAGTCTCACTCGTTCCTAACCAGGTGCTGACCTTGACATAACAGACTTGACTGGCAAGGGTAGAGAATTCAACTGTTTCAAGAGATCCACTACTCTTATAATTAACTCTTCAAATTTTTCTCCCCTTTCCAATAGAGAAAAAGAATGTTTTTTGCCACCAAAACTAACTTTCATATTTTGCCTTAAATCGATCATTAGTCTCCCTTAGCTGTTTATTATCCTTCAATGCACTGAGGGAATGAGTCATTTGATTCCCCTTTTCTTATAATTGCTATGCTCCTTCTAACTTTCCAAGGACTGAGATATTTCACCTGCCTATTCCCACATCATTTTATCACCTATGAGAGTTTTAATAATTACAGGACAGAGGCTAACCATATTCTACCTGCTAACAATGACAGGACTCTTATTCCCAGCCAGCTCCAAAATTCTCAGAGTCTCCTTCCTGGGACCATTCCTGGCATCAACAGTCATAGGTTGGATTCCACAAGAAACAGCCCCTGAGCTGAATAATTGCATCCAAATGGCTTTTTGGAGCTATTCTCAGGAACAATGCCTAAGACAGTAAAGAAAACAACATAGCAGTTTCCAGCTGCATCCATGTCCCTACAAAGGATGCAAACTCATCCTTTTTTATGGCTGCATAGTATTCCATGGTGTATATGTGCCACATTTTCTTAATCCAGTCTGTCACTGATGGACATTTCGGTTGATTCCAAGTCTTTGCTATTGTGAATAGTGCCACAATAAACATACGTGTGCATGTGTCTTTATAGCAGCATGATTTATAATCCTTTGGGTATATACCCAGTAGTGGGATGGCTGGGTCATATGGTACATCTAGTTCTAGATCCTTGAGGAATTGCCATACTGTTTTCAAACTATCACAAGAACAGAAAACCAAACACCACATGTTCTCACTCATAGGTGGGAACTGAACAATGAGATCACTTGGACTCGGGAAGGGGAACATCACACACCGGGGCCTATCATGGGGAGGGGAGAGGGGGGAGGGATTGCATTGGGAGTTATACCTGATATAAATGATGAATTGATGGGTGCTGATGAGTTGATGGGTGCAGCACACCAACATGTCACAAGTATACATATGTAACAAACCTGCACGTTATGCACATGTACCCTAGAACTTAAAGTATAATAAAAAAAAAAAAAAACGACAAAAAAAAAAAAAAGAAAACAACATTGCGGACAGGGATAAATTAAACTAAAAACAGTTGCAATAGAAGTCTCAACTTATTACCTAGGGAGCTCTAATGCTGGAATAACTTCCCCAAATTGAAGAAAGTGATGCAGACAGGAGACAGGGAAATACTGAGTAGAAGAGGATGGTTTCCCAGCAAAGGCCCCACTCTAAAGCCTGGAAACCTGTGGCCTTAAATGGGAACAAGTATTCCTGGTTTTGTGCCGAAAATGTTGCCTTTTGGCCTACCATACCCTGTACCCTGTACCCATATAAACCCCAAACCTCTGGGTCTGTGAGGCGGTGAGCAGAAGAGCCGAGGAGCAGAAGAACTGTGTGGCAGAGAAGGAGAGAAGAAAAGGAGCATCTGAACATCAAGAGGAGACCAGCTGGGGATGGTAAGACAGGAATTTGGCCACAGAACAGCCCAACTCCAGGGAAGATCATCTTCCCACTCCATTCCCCTTCCAACTCCCCATTCATCCCACTGAAAGCCACCTCCAATACTCAATAAAACCCTTGCATTTACCACTCTTCAAGTCCGTGTGTAGCCTGATTCTTCCTGGATGCCAGACAAGGGCGCAGGTACCAAGGGGACACTGAGCTGGTTAAAACTTAAGCTGGCTGTGGACAGTAGAGCTAAAATAGCACTGTAACACTGGGTCTTCAGGAGTAGCAAGCACCCACCCCTAGATGCTGCTGTGAGACCGGAGAGCAAAAGTGCCCACCCTGGTTTCTGCACCTGCCTGTATGCATGCTCCCCCTCCCATAAGGGGTTTGAATTCACGGTGACCAGATAAAGAGCCACGCCCCTGTCACACTTCCTTTGAGGGCAGCCAAGGAACTCTCCCATTTCAAAAAAAGATGAGAGGTGGATTTTGTAACATCCCACTTTGGAGTCATTGTATATGGGCTACTGTGAGGAAGGGTTTATAATATTGGGCAAAGCAGTTCCTTTGGACCAAGGTCATCTCAAAAGGAAAGACTCAGCAGGTCCCAATCCTTGAAATTAAGAAAATGAAGGCTTACAGCCTACATCCTGAAGGGGGATCTCGGCCATGCATCAAACAATTACTTTTGGTCTTGGCTATCTTATATGATTTGGGGCAACCTAGTTAACTCCCTAAATATGTTTTATTTAGGTATATCTTATTTTATGGTTAATGTTTTTAACATTTGCAAACCCTTACCACACCCAAACAACAAAAGAAGAGATGATCTAGAGCTATTCAGGGCAAAAGGGAAAATTCAACCTAGAATTACAAACCACAAAAAACTCAGACATATATAACCTATACATCTGAAGAACCACAGTTTGACTGTGTCAGGAATTTGCAAGAGCCTTTGTACTAAGATCATGGTTTCTTAATTTGTGAGTAACCAGAAATGTGGATTTTTATGACAAGATGAAAGGAGAGGTATTCTTTCATCTGGCATTCTTTAGAGGCTTGTGGTAAATTAGGAGTTTACAGAGAGATTTTTTGCTGCAATCAAAGTCACAATCCCAAGGAACATGTATTAAGTGGCCTGGAAACCTCAGGTAAGCAAATGTAGTATTTGGAGGTTTCAATATGGTTTATTTAAATGTAGAAAGTACTGGGAAAGTTTGCATTGAAGACAGTTATAAATGCTTTAGAATCTTTATTTTATTATCTATGCCATACTTTAATGTGTATGTGCATGTGTGTGTATGTGTGTGTATTACTGTGATTGGGAAATGGCCAGCAATAAGTGGACTGACGTAATGGATTAGGAAGGTAGGAGTTGTGATTCTGTGGTGGTTTCTGTTATGATAACTAGAAAATACACACACACACATACACACACACACAGAGAGAGAGAGAGAGAGAGAGAGAGAGAGAGAGAGCAGGGTACCATAAAGGAAACTATATAAGCACCAAACTAAATTGCCAAAGAGAAAGAGACAGTCAATTTCAAAATGAGAACTTGTGTCTGTGCATAATCAGTTATCTTTAATTCCATTAAGTTAAAGGGAACCTGGGCAAAAGAAAATGTGGGGCTCTCAGACTATCCATTCTCTAGGCTAGAAATCATCTAATTAGCTTTCCGATGAATTAAATTTGAGCTGAAAATAATTACATAAATGACTTCAGTAGTAAAATAATTCAGAATTCATTTATTTGAAATAATGTACACTTGGACTTGTCATGTTGCTGGTTTTCTCACTTAGACATTCATTTATCATCACAGCTAAAAAAAAATCATTCATTAAAAATTATTTAAATGCATAAAAATGAACCATGTCACCAAGGTATTCATTTTCCTCTCACCTTTTTCACAAACACCTACTATATTTCAGACATTGCCAGGCACAGTGAATAAAAGATGACTAAGAAACAATTCTTGTTTTCAAGAAATTCACAATTTAGTAAGGTAGACAGATATAAATAAATATACCAGGCACAGAATAATATACAAAAGACAGTGAGTCATTAAATGGAACAATTATTGTCTATCATGTCCCAAGTTCTAATATTCATAAAATAGAAATTAAAAAATACATGTTCATGATACATGAACTCATAGGAGGTGACATTTTATCTGGATTGGTTTGGAAATGATGAATGAGGATATATATGTTTTAGGTAAGTTCATATTTAAGAGTTGCACTTGTCCAAGTGAAATAAGAGTAAGAGAGGAGAGTAAGAAAGCGAGTACTGATGTCCTCAAGCAATACGCAGTCAGCAGCATACAGAAGCTGAAAAGAGAAACTATAGATACACAGGTTTAGGTTAGAATAACGCCCTGAGGGTAAAGAGGCAGAAAGGGGTATGGGAATTGAAATTATTGGCAAGATACTTGTTCAACTCCATAGATTATGGTGTTCTCTATATTTAAACACTATAGATCATGGAGTCTAAGCAAGGTAAGGAAGAAAGTGAAAGTGACAAATAGCTGAGGAATTGGAAGAGAATGAAGCAATCATTGAAATATAACCTTTTATGAGGCTAACAAGTATGGTAGGGTGGGCTGGGCACGGTGGCTCAAGCCTGTAATCCCAGCACTTTGGGAGGCCGAGACGGGCGGATCACAAGGTCAGGAGATCGAGACCATCCTGGCTAACCCGGTGAAACCCCGTCTCTACTAAAAAATACAAAAAAAAAAAAAACTAGCCGGGCAAGGTGGCGGGCGCCTATAGTCCCAGCTACTCGGGAGGCTGAGGCAGGAGAATGGCATGAACCCGAAAGGCGGAGCTTGCAGTAAGCTGAGATCTGGCCACTGCACTCCAGTTTGGGCGACAGAGCGAGACTCTGTCTCAAAAAAAAAAAACAAAAAAATAAAATAAATAAAAAATAAAAAATAAAAAAGTATGGTAGGGTGATGGAGTAAAAGCTGGAATGATAAGTTTTGGTTTGAGGTGAGTTATTGGAGTTTGATATTTCAGAGGAGGAGACTTTCAAATCATCACAAAGGAAAGCACATATGAAAGTCAAAGAAGTTACAGAAATTGAAGAACTCTGAGGGACAAGAGCACTGAGTCATCCATTTGCAGTTGAAAGCAAGGAGGAACATGGTGGAGAGGAAGACAGTGGGCCAACTGTGCCATCAGTGCAAGAATGCCCACTACACACAGCAGTTCACTTGTTAGGACTCTCCCACAACTGAATTGGTGGATATCTTCTCTTGCCTGGGGCAGAATGTAAAGATGACAAAGAGAATTACCTCTAGGAGGCCCAGTTTTATCATGATCCCAGCTGTTCCTGTCAGAAAGTTCTAAGGTCTCTAAATGGGCATCAAGCAGAGATAATTTACCTCTCAACACAAGCACAGGGATTATTAACAGCACAATCTTAAGGGTCTGTATTAATTTCCTCCTTAAAAGAAGTTTCTGTCTGGCTGCTTCTAATTAGAAGGATGTGGGCTAACAGAAAACTGTTCTGGGGCTCAGAAAGTCTTTACTGGCCCAGTTCTATATCCTGGATTAGTTGCCTTGTACACAAGTCACCTAACATCTCTAATCTTCACTCCAGCAAGAAGAGCATTTGGGAGCTAATATAAGACAGAAATTTACTGTGCTCAAGAAACTAAGAGAAAACCACTGGAGTTGGAGAAACCGATGAAGAGAAGCTACACCTCAGAGGGGGTGAAGACAATCAAATGAATAATGGAGAGAAATTGCATTGTACTAACGCTCTCCCTTATCCCTTGCCCCCACCCCGCAAGAGGCCCTGGTGTGTAATATTCCCCTCCCTGTGTCCATGTGCTCTCATTGTTCAACTCCCACTTATGAGTGAGAACATGCAGTGTTTGGTTTTCTGTTCTTTTATTAAGAAAAATACCTAATGCATGTGATGGGTTGATGGGTGCAGCAAACCACCATGGCATATGTATACCTATGTAACAAACATGCACATTCTGCACATGTATCCCAGAACTTCAAATAACTTCAAAGTTGATTTCAAACTAAATCACAAGCCTACAGTAACCAAAACAGGATAGTACTGGTACCAAAACAGATATATAGACCAATGGAACAGAACAGAGGCCTCAGAAATAATACCACATATATACAACCATCTAATGTTTGACAAACCTGACAAAAATGAGCAACGGGGAAAGGATTCCCTGTTTAATGGTGCTGGGAAAACTGGTTAGCCATATGTAGAAAGCTGAACTAGATCCCTTCCTTACATCTTAAACAAAAATTAAATCAGGATGGATTAAAGACTTAAATATAAGACCTAAAGCCATAAAAACCCTAGAAGAAAACCTAGGCAATACCATTCAGAACATTGGCATGGGCAAAGACTTCATGACTAAAACACCAAAAGCGATGGCAACAAAAGCCGAAATAGACAAGTGGGATCTAATTAGACTAAAGATCTTCTGCACAGCAAAAGAAACTATCAGCAGAGTGAACAGGCAACCTACAGAATGGGAGAAAATGTTTGCAATCCATCCATCTGAAAAAGGGATAATATCCAGAATCTACAAAGAACTTGAACAAATTTACAAGAAAAAATCAAACAACCCCATCAAAAAGTGGGCAAAGGATATGAACAGACATTTCTCAAAAAAAATAGATTTATGCAGCCAACAGACACATGGAAAAATGCTCATCATCACTGGTCATTAGAGAAATGCAAATCAAAACCACAATGAGATACCATCTCATGCCAGTTACAATGGCAGTCATTAAAAAGTCAGGAAACAACAGATGCTGGAGAGGATGTGGAGAAATAGGAATGCTTTTACACTGTTGGTGGGAGTGTAAATTAGTTCAACCATTGTGGAAGACAGTGTGGCAATTCCTCAAGGATCTAGAACTAGCAATACCATTTGACCCAGCAATCCCATTACTGGGTATGTACCCAAAGGATTATAAATCATGCTACTATAAAGACACAAGCACACATATGTTTATTGCAGCACTATTCACAAAAGCAAAGACTTGGAACCAACCCAAATGCCCATCAATAATAGACTGGATAAAGAAAATGTGGCACATATACAACATGGAGTACTATGCAGCCATAAAAAAGGATGAGTTCATGTCCTTTGAAGGGACATGGATGAAGCTGGAAACCATCATTCTCAGCAAACTATCACAAGGACAGAAAACCAAACACCGCATGTTCTCACTCATAAGTGGGAGTTGAACAATGAGAACACACAGACACAGGGAGGAGAACATCACACACAGAGGCCTGTTGGGGGGTGGGGTGCTGGAGGAGGGATAGCATTAGGAGAAATACCTAATGTAAATGACGAGTTGATGGGTGCAGCAAACCAGCATGGCACATGTATACCTATGTAACAAACCTGCACGTTGTACACATGTACCCCAGAACTTAAAGTATAATAAAAAAAGATTATAAATTAGCACAATTATTTTTCTGATAAAAAAATAAAAAGAAATTGCTTTTGTACTAGGACACCCTGCCAGATGTTATCATTGTAGTTTTTCTCTGGGAATCAAAGTGCTGAGAGTCACTTAGATTTCTGTATCATTCAGGATACAGCCAGGAAAAACACTAACTACTCTAAGACTTTCAAAAAGATGGATGTGGTCACACAGCTTCCTGAGTTCAGATTCTTTAGAAAGGACAGCGTGAGACAAGGATTTGTGTGCATGTGAATTTCTTTAGGAAGAGCTTATGGAGGAGGACTAAAGCAGGGTAGAGAAAAGAGCAAAGAAAGATGTCGTTTAAGCAAACCCCAGTCCTTGGCCTGATCCACAGGGGAAGGAATCTGGAACATAAAACATGTCACAAAATCGTCCCCTCCTTGACAAAAGGAAGTTGACATTTTATAACATTTATCATCATTGGCTGCACCTGCTTTGTCACCTCCTGCCAGGCAAGTCTTAACAAAGGGACAGTTTTGAGGCCTTAGCAATCAAAGCTTATAGCAGGGTAATAAGTCCACCAAGCCACTAGGAAGAGCTAGACAGAAACTAGAGTACCTCCTGAAACAGCTGATGGGAGAACGAAGAAGCTCAAGAGGGAAAGGTGAAGCCACTCAGAGTTTGGCAACAGCAAGAAGTAGCTATCATTCCTAGGCCTGGCAAGACCAGCAGAACAAGAGCCCAGAAGCCAGGCCAACCTGTGGGATTGAGACATGGCAGGCACTTACCAGGCAAACTGGGACCCACAAGAAGAGGTGCTTTTTTGCAGAAATTGGAACTGTGGAAGAGATGCTGCTGAAAATGCCATGAAAATGGGGGGTGGGAGGAGAAAAAAATATGACTGCCATCTTTCCATCCCCTGACCCTAATCTTGCCTCCTATTGGATAAACCTACCAGTATGCACAAGAGCCTCTGGAAGATACTTTTCCATCACTCAGAGGAGAGTAGGGGAAGCTCCGGGAACAGATCTCATGGCCAACACGAAGTTAAGTGAGTGCCCACTAGAAGAACTGAGGGCAGCTCCTCCTAGTAGGGTCAACCTGTAACTCCACTGTCTGAAACCAGAGAATTCAGATAATCGGACTGTCTGCATGTAGTGACTCAGAATTGGGGGAAGAAAAGCTGATTAGGATGCCGCATCTCTGAAGTGGCAGCTCCCCAAATCAAGTCCAATTCTTGGCTTGCTGGACAGTTTGCAATCCCAACAGTTGCTATGTATAGAGAGTAGATCTTGTTGACGTTTTTAAATATATAATGTACAGTTCTTATTTATGCCTAATGGGTGTTCTGAGGATATACAGATGTCTCATCTAACTCTTTACCTTTTCTACTTCCTAAAGAAGTAAAATTCTGTTTACAGTGGTCAACCAAAAAGTATCTGAGCCAGGTCTCAACCAATTTAAAAGTTTGTTTTGCCAACGTTAAGGACAATGCCTGGGAGGAAACAAACACAGAATCATAGAAACAGTCTGTGGTCTGTGCCTTTCTCCAAAGATGATTTTGAGGGCTTTAATATGTAAAGAGGAAAAGCAGGCTGGGAAAAAAGGGTAGAGGGGAGTGTATGGACAAATCACTAAATCTATATTGCAAGATAAAAGGAGCAGGTAGGGTAATAGTCATGTATTCTTCTTGCACTCAGTAAGTTAGTACTCTATAGAAGATAAGGCAAACCTAGAGTAGCTACCAGTGGAGATTTTTTAATCTTTTATCTGAAGCTATCTCCTTAGGAACAAAAGGAAAGGCAGCTTCTTGCATGACTCAGCTTTCAGCTTAATTTTTTTTTCCTTTTGGCACAGTGAATTGGGGTCCCAAGCTTTTAATTTTTCTTTCACACAGCAAATTGGGAGTCAGGGGTGTGGGACTAACAATATCCAGTCGTCTTCAGGAAAAAGAAATTTGACAGTGCCACTCTTGCCCTTGAAAACCTGCATCAGCAACACAACTTTGGCAACAGAGTAGATTAAATGATTCCTAGGAAATGGAAACCAAAATGACAGCTGAGTAAAAAAACTATGAAAAGTAAAATAGACAAACAGACTACACAGGTTTTTGGAAACAAAATAACTTACCTTTTTTATCTTTCATATCTTTCATTCCCCATTTAAAATTGATTTATGTATTTTAAGTCTACTGAATTGTATTTTTTATTGATCACATTGACTCTTATAACATATATATACACACACACATACATACATATATATAACATTTTCTCTCCAAAGTGGCTCTAAAAATGTGTGCTGTGTGATATCTGCAAGACACTCATCTAGAAGAAATGATCTATGGACATTTTGATGAAATGCTTTATTCCAATCCCATGCTTGGCTGGTGGTATTTTACAGGTTCATTTGCAAGTAGGTTCATTTTTTTAAACTTGCTTTTCAAGGTGGTGATGGGAAATTGGTAATTTATAACTTCATAATGCCATTCTCAGGTACTTCATTGTCTTGGGATTCATATATCTTAATTGAATTTAGAACATCACCATTTGAGCCTCAAAAAGTATTTGCAAGTAGATATTTCTTTTCCTATAATGAAAATTAAAGGATCTGGGGCAGAAAGTTCTGATCAATTCAAGAGGTGCTGCTTGTCCCCCAGAGGAGCCTGCAAAGATCAAATCCATGTTTTTATATGAGAACTTTTTGAAGAGCTTGAAGTAACTGCTAAAGTGTCTGGAATGTCTAGTGGTTTAAATGGTCTTTTCTGGGAAATGTTAAACATTAACTTTCTGAAAATGCATGATTAGAGAAGGAATAGAATGAATTCACGTACAAGAGTGGTATGAAGGATCGTGTGTTAGGCTATTCTTGCATTGGTATAAAAAATGTCCGAGACTGGATGATTTATAAGAAAAGAGGTTTAAACGGCCAGTGGCTCTGCAGGCTGTCCAGGATGCACAGTGTTGGCATCTGCTTCTAGGGAGGACTTAGGAAGCTTTTACTCAGGGAGGAGGGTGAAGCGAGAGTAGGTATCTTACATGGCAGAACAGGAGCAAGAGAGAGAAAGCAGTGGGAAGGTGCCACACACATTAAAACAACCAGATCTGGCCGGGCGCGGTGGCTCAAGCCTGTAATCCCAGCACTTTGGGAGGCCGAGACGGGCGGATCACGAGGTCAGGAGATCGAGACCATCCTGGCTAACACGGTGAAACCCCATCTCTACTAAAAATACAAAAAACTAGCTGGGCGAGGTGGCGGCGCCTGTAGTCCCAGCTACTCGGGAGGCTGAGGCAGGAGAATGGTGTGAACCCGGGAGGCGGAGCTTGCAGTGAGCTGAGATCTGGCCACTGCACTCCAGCCTGGGTGACAGAGCGAGACTCCGTCTCAAAAAAAAAAAAAAAAAAAAAAAAAAAAAAAAAAAACAACCAGATCTCCTGAGAACTCACTCACTATTGCAAAAACAGCACCAAGCCACGAGGGTCCACTCCATGATCCAAACAGCTCCCACCAGGCCCCACCTCCAGCATTGAGGATTACAATTCAACATGAGATTTGGGCAGGACAAGTATCCAAACTGTATCAGATAGGAAGTAAGTCACATATAGGGAGAAACATGGTATGCTTTTTTATTTTTTCACTTTACAAACTCTTTCATAATAATGTTTTATCATGGTGGGAAATTACAAGAAAGAGAGTGCTGGAAAAGTAGAGGAAGAATATTGGGAAGAGAAAGTATGGTTATGTTTTAAATAGATTAGAAAGGGAATTGCCTCTCCTTCCAATGCTACCAGTCTGCCTTCTGTAATGTAGGCAGTAGACTCCTCAGCAGAAAGTAGTGTCTTGAAGTCGAGTGTATCTCCCATCCTTTAAGCAAAATTATTCCAGATATAAGATAAAACATAGGAAACAGGAAAAATTCCCTAAAATGTCACATGAACTGTAATGAAAAGCTCTCCCTGCTGCCATGCCAATTCTCATCATCACAAAAGCACCAAGTAGATAGTTTGATCTCTACAAGTGACTAAAGACAATTACTCTGGCAACTTTCACGGGGACCATCTCCATAAGATGGAGACATGGGGAGATTTTTCTAAAAGAGACTCTAGATCCTGTGGCATTTGTCCACTTTTCTAGGAGTTGTCCTCTCTCTAGCCTCTGAAGTCCATCATCTTCACCAGCCACACATATGTATTGGGTACCTACCTTGTGGGACATACATCATACTATAGTATGAGGGATGCCTAAGGGACGGGAAATGGCCTCTGATGTCCAGGAGCTACTGATTTCACTAGCTCTGTCTGTTCCTCTCCTCTTCCACCCTTCAATGATTCTAGTATTCTAGAAGATTGAGCACATATGCCCCTTTCCATGAGTTCTCTAATCACAATAGTTTCCTTTCTGAATATCTCTTACTTTCTGGAATCAGGAACTACAAGAAAAAGGGGATGGGAGAGGGTGTCACCAGAGGCTGGAATGACTAAGAAATACTTCTGAAATAAGAAAATATAAAGGTTGAGCCTAAAAGAACCAGCCATAGTGGGACAAGTTTGGAGAGGTAGGAAGGACTATCTAGTGAACAAGATGATACATGAAAGGTCCAGAGGTATGGAATCAGAAATGGTGAATGTGTTCTGCTTAAGCCATTGTGGAAAAAAAGTTTGTATAGTGCTGAGACCAGCTCGGTCATAGAGACCCTAACCTAGCAGCACTAGAGGAATTAAAGACACACACACAGAAATACAACATGTGGAGTTTGAAATCAGGGGTCTCCCAGCCTTCAGAGCTGAGAGCCTCGAACAGAGATTTACCCACATATTTATTGACAGCAAGCCAGTGATAAGCATTGTTTCTATAGTTTATAGATTAACTAAAAGTATTCCTTACGGAAACAAAGGGATGGGCAGAAATAAAGGAATGGGCTGAGCTAGTTATCTGCAGCAGGAGCATGTCCTTAACGCACAGATCGCTCATGCTATTGTTTGTGGTTTAGGAATGCCTTTAAGCAGTTTTCCGCCCTGGGTGGGCCAGGTGTTCCTTGCCCTTTAAGCAGTTTTCCCGCCCTGGGTGGGCCAGGTGTTCCTTGCCCTCATTCCAGTAAACCCATAACCTTCAGCATGGGTGTCATGGGCCATCACGAACATGTCACAGTGCTGCAGAGATTTTGTTTATGGCCAGTTTTGGGGCCAGTTTATGGCCAGATTTTGGGGGCCTGTTCCCAACAGTATAAAAAATAGTGATTGCATAGATCAGTGCATTCAGACTTTAGTGCTGTCTGGCAGAAATGTAATGCAAGTATGTAATTTCAAATTTTCTAACAGACATATTAAAAAAGTAAAAAAGAAATAAGTGACATTCATTTTAGTAATATATTTTCTTTGATTTAAACTACCCAATATATTATCTTAATATGTAATTAACTATTATTCATGTGATTTTTATATTCTAGTTTTGTGTGAGGCCTTTGAAATCCAGTGTGTACTTTACATTACAGCACATTTCAAGTTGGACTAGCCACATTTGAAGTTTTCAATAGCCACACATAACTAGTGGCTACCATATTGGGCAGCACAACTTTGAAGTACATAAGAATCACCTGGAGAGCTTGTTCAAACACAGATTGCTGGGCCTCACCCCCAGAGTTTCTCAGATTTAGTAAATCTGGGGTGGGGTTTGATAATTTGCATTTCTAACAAGCTCCCAGGTGATGCAGATGATGGTCGGGAACTATACGTTGGGAACCACTGGTACAGATAAGTGGTTCTCAAACCTAGAAATCCCTGAGGAGTTAAAAGCAAGGAAAAATTTTCTAATCTCCTGATCATACCCTGAGCCACTTAAACCAAAAACTTTAGAGGTGGGGCCCTGGCCTTGCTACTTTTTAAAAGTTGTCCAGGAAATTTTTACCAGCCAGATCAGAGAACCACAGAGGTAGGAAAAGAAAAAACTAGAAAGATGCTTTAATAGAAAATGGAAGTCTACATTTTAAAAAAAAAAAAAAAAACTAAATTTTATAGGTAATTTTTAAACAGCGTAATGATAAAAGATGAAAGCAATATTTTGACTTGCTTGAGTTGCTTGCCCTGGTGAAAAGAATAACCTACAGCAGGAAATGGTTAGAGAAAGGTTTAAAATCATTCAAGTGCTTGAAGAATTGAAGTGGGGCAATGGGAGGAGGGGGAAATGAGGGAGTTACTCTCAGTCCAATTACATGACTATTCTACAAAGTGATGGAATAAAGACGATGAACTATGGGCAAACTGTGGTATTTGTTTAGTTCAGCATAGAGTCATAAAATAGTGACCACAAATGGAAATGCCTACAAAGGCCCCGTAAGAAAGGTAGCAGAAAAGCAGTGATGAGGAAGTACTAAAAATGAAGTCAGATGCACACATGGTGTGAACGATGGAGGTTATATTTGATTTAATTTGTTAGGCCTGATCTCAAGGGGGGTGGTCCTCTCCTTTTACTTGTCCCCCATTCGTGTCCACTCCTCTTGCTCCTAAACTTTTTTGTTTTTTTCTTAGACCAGACATGGTCCTCTCTTCAAGACTCCTGGTCTCTAGGAAATAGAATCTCCTTGACTGAGCCTCTGGTTTCAGGTCGAAACTCTGGGGAAATGAGTTCTCAAAGATGCATTAAGTCAGCTATAACAGTGAACAAAGCCAACAAAGGTCAGCTGTTCATGGAGAAACAGTCCCAGTTCTGGGATGACTAAAAATAGAGATATGTGTGGGTGGCTGACAAGCATAAGTTCATAAGGAAAATGAAGATTTCAAGACCTTTAACCATATCATCTATCAAATGCCATAGGCATATACTCTGTAAGAGCAGAGATGAATTGCTGCCAACATGTCACATAATTTAGGTCACATAAAAGTAATAGAGAAAAGCCACAATAATAAATAAAACTCCTGGTAGCACAGGTCCTCTCCACACCACCTCATATATGGAATTTAACTCACTATGCCAACAGTAACCAACAGAAAATAGCTGAAGTGGTAACTACAGGTATCAGTCAACACATATTTAAAACGTTATTTCATATCACTGTAATTTATACCCATCTTTTCTCCTTGTATCAGGCTGATTCCGTTCAATGTTAAGAGTCTGGACAGCCTCCAAAACCTGTTAATGTTAATAAGAACATTGATAAGATACTTAACAAGCTTTTAGACTAAGCTGTCATTACCTTTACTACATCTTAGATTCCTTGCTCTCCATCTGGTATTTTCTTTCTGTTCCCTTGACATCTCTTTTTACTCATCTATAGTCTTAAAACATTCCCACTGAGCCTATTAACAAATTGCCAGATCGTCAATTAAATTGCATCCTTGAGCCTAAATTTTAATTCTGAAGAGCCTTCTTTCTTTTTACAACATACCCCCTGAAATTGCTGGCTCAAATCTTGCTCCGGACCAGAGATCCTTCTTTCCCAAAATAATTGCACTCCCAGATCCATGATCAGCAAACTACAGAATGTCATCACCTTTGTCTAGGAAATCTCCATGATGTGTTGGTGTTTATCCAAAAATTCACAATCACTTTTGATTTCTTGGGAAGGGAATTATTTTTGAAACTAGACTACCTCGGTTAAACATTCTGGATCTTACTAATCTCCATAGTTTTCATTTGCTGTTGTTTAAGACTCTATTTCCTCCATCTGGTTCTACATGTCCTACTAATAACAACAACAACAAAAACTACTTCTCTACTCACTACACTTCTGACACCAAATGTGTTTTTCCACCCCAGCAACCAATTCTCCAATTCTCTGGACACCGAATGCATGTCCTATAATTTAATTCAACTGAAACTAACTACCTGGAGTTAGTGCAGACCCCAGAGTTTATGGGTTCAATCATACAAGACTGCCCCCCTCGCCTCCACTTCAGATGTCAATTGCAAGTAGTGTGCCATCAAATTCATCACAAATCTGTCTGATTTGGCTATAAATTGGGAGTTCCTGCGACCCTCTCCTTATACTTGATAATTTGTCATAATGGCTCACAGAACTCAGGGAAATCATTTACTTACATATACTAGTTTATGATAAGAGATATTATAAAGGATTCAAACAAATGGCTAGATGAAGAGGCACATAGGGTGAGGTCCAAAAGAGTCCTGAGAATAGGAGCTTCTGTCCCATGGAGTTGGGGCGCACCACCCTCCCAGCATGTGGATGCATTCATCAACCTCAGAGCTCTCTAAGGTTTTAGAGAGCTCATTGTTTAGGGTTTCTACTGAGGTTCCGTTTATCATGCCTCTTTTAGAAACATGATTGATTAAATCACTGGCTATTGATGATTAGCTCAATTTTCAGCCTCTTTTCACTCCCTGGAGGTCAGGAGTAGGGCTGAAAGTTATAACTCTCTAATCATGCTGTGATCTTTCTAGTGACCACCGTCCAATCTGAAGTTATCTAGGGGTCTCTAGCCACCAGTAATCTCATTAGCATACAAAAAATACTCTTACCACTCAGGTGATTTCAAAGATCTTGGAAGCTCTTCTGTCAGGAACCAGGGACTAAGACCAAATATTGTAACAAAAAAATGCTTCTAGCACCCCTTTTGCTCAGAAAATTACGAGGATTTTAGTAGCTCTGTGTCAGGAACCTGAGATAGAGACTATACATATTTATATACACACACATATGTATGTATACACACATATATACACATATACGTATATGTGTGTGTATATATACACATATATACATGTATATGTGTATATGTGTGTATATATACATATATACGTATATGTGTATATATGTGTGTATATATACATATATATGTATATATGTGTATATGTGTGTATATATGTGTGTATATATATCACATCTAGTTTTGATGGTGATTGAAAACACTCAGTTGCTGTATTATAAAAAGAAAATTATGACCCTTCCTTAATGACTGAATCTTAGATTCAATCAAGAAACCATGAGATACTAATTTTCATTGTCACTCTAACTTTTCAAAGAAAAGTTAAAAGTTATTTGGATTTAAAACTTAAAATACACAATTGATGAATGAGTTAACTATTTTTAATGATGCTAATATTAATGGTTCATCAAACCTTTTCAAGGCAGAAATGATTCAGAACATTTACCTTGTGAAATTAATGAAACTAAAGCAATTATTAAAAAAAAAAAAATTCTTGGAACTGTGAATAGGACAGGAGTCAGCATCTACTCTAAGGACTTCTTCAGATGTTCAAGCCTTGTTATCACCCAAATCAGTCTTAGGGTCTTTGCACAGTGAAACTCAGCAAATATTTCCCAAAACAAGGTGAGCCTTACTGCATTTATTCAAGCCGCTGTGCTTTGCAAGCTTGGAAAATGCATTCCCCAGAGCTTGGATTTCTAAAGAAGAATTGCTCCTGCTATTACACTGAGTAGGCGTTGGAACATTCATTCTGGGTAAACTTCTTTACAATGTAATCTGCTGGAAAATAGCTACAGCAGATACAATACCCAACTCTCATTTAATTAGTATTTTTTGGAGGCTCCTAAGAATTCTTGCGTGGATCAGCGCTCATGAATATTAAACATAAAGGATAAAAATCTTACAAGTAATCGCTGCCCTGTAAATGCTTCACTTGGTTAAGCAGATTTTTTGTATTTATCAGCTAATTCTCAACTGGATCTTAACTCTTTTCAAATGAATTAGCTCCCTACTTGGATCTTATGCAGATCACAGCTTGTTTGGGAACTTATGCAGCAAAATTAAGCTTTACAAACATCAGTCCACAATATGGTGCTCTCAGAAAGACCTTAACTTATACTGCAGTGTGGAGTGGAGCCTAGGGGGCTTTGGTGGAACCACACTGGGAAATTATGCTTCAAATTTGGGCTGCTCTAAAAAAAAAGAAAACAAACTGTTAGAGCAATTTTGATTCGAAGTCTAGAGACCTGTTACCTAACAGAGGAAAACTCTACATCGGAAACTTAAATCAAACACTTAACATTTAGGACTCTAAACACAAAGGAAAATTGCAAAGAACATCTTGTTAATTTTCAAATAATTTTACCAATTCTACAATGAGAAATCTATTGTATAAATAATTGATTAAAAAACAAGTCAGCATACAGTACCATTTTATCTTACTAGGATTCACGTCAGCTCTCTTTTTTTGGTTTTGTACTTCCATCTACCCAAGAGTCACACTAAGTATTAACCTTCAGTCACTGTGTAACTGATTTGTATCACTAGTCTTGAAAGCAAGATCTGTATATTATTTCTTTTTTTTTTTTTATTGTTGGTATCTATCAAAACGTCCAGCACACAGTAGATTTTTAGTAAACATTTGTTGTAAAGAACTTGACTTCAGCAAATGGGTATAGATGGCACTATATGATCTACACAGCATTACCTGAGGTTTACAAGCAACATTCCCAGTGCCATAACCTCTAGGTTGGCTTGTGGGCCTTCAATGCTTGCATAAGCTATTTGGGTATGAGCTAAATCTAAGTGTAAAAAAAAAACCTCAATCTGGGCCTGTCTGCTGACTATTAAGAAATAATAAGTTATTCATAGAACTGAGGAAACAAAAAGCAAGCTGCATGCAATTTATTAGCTAGTACTACTAAACAATTTTATGTAAACTTCTAATAGATTTTGACCATCCAAGCATTACCAAATGGCCTAAAATGTAAACCTCTGTCTTACAGTCTTCTTTTTGCATCTGTGCCCTTAGAAACTCACTGGTATGATTTATTTAACTTGACACTGAGGGTTTTTTAAATTTGAAATATAATAAATAGTCAATGTAAAAAATTTAGAAAATATCGGAATCTGTGAAAAAATTCTAAATCATTTTTATTCTTCTGGTCAAGGAGAATATTAACATTATAGTCATCATCTTCCAATATTTTTTAATACATAGAAACCACAACCCTCACAGATAAAATCAGCTCTCCTCCATGGAAGCCTTCTCACACAGATCTCACTAAGGGCTCAACATTATATATGAATGAACAAACAAAAACATATAGAGAAAAAAATGCAAAGACACATATATGTCAAAAGTACTTGCTTATGAGAGGGAGAGTAGACTCTTAATTTCATTGTGTGTGTGTCGCCTCCCAAAGTGCTGGGATTACAGGCATGAGGCACCGCGCCCGGCTATTTTTGACTCTTCTTACATTTATTATTTTATTATAATGTTTTCAGATTTTTGTTGGTTTTGAAAAATAGATAAAATAGAAAATAATTAAAATTAAAATACAAAACCAGAAAAAAAAAAGCTCAAACTTACTATAGCTATCAAAACTGAATCCAACCAACCCATATAATATTTAGGGCTTTTATTAAGAAAGTTGCTCAGAATTCTGTGGTCTGTTTCCCCTGAGGATTTCAACCCAAAACTTAAAATTGTATTTCACCAGTATCGATAACCCACATTTACAATCACTTGTCTCACCTCCTCTTTCAGAATTTCTCCTGCAAAATCCTCCTTCCATACCCCACCATGCCACCATGTCCCAGTGTGAGTTTGCTCTCCCCAGTACCTACAGCTCAGCTCTGTTCCTCCAGGAACTGCTTTGTTAGATGAGCACTTTACACTGCTGCTTCCATTTCCACCAGTGCTTTTTCTATTATTGTACTTCTGTTGAACTCCACCATCTTCATAGGCACTACAGCTTCCTTTAATGGGTATACCACTTCCTCTAAGAATGTCCCCCATTGACCCTCTGCCCCACCAGGCACAGCTGCCACCTCCATTGTGTTAGCAGCTACTTTCTTGTGACCATTGGTTCAAGACTTGCTTGCCCTCTGAGCCTTCTGTGTGCAGTGCTGCCCTGCGTTCTGTGGAGAAGACTAGAGAGGACCTCTCATTTTGGATTATATTCTGTATGAAGAATACCAAAGAAATACCTTTGTGACCTGATATCTTAAGCAGTTTATAGGAACATGGTATTTTCTCTTTTTTAATTACAAAATTTCTCCTCTAGGATATATGAATAAAGAAGAGAGCAAGGGGAACGTAGCTGCAATAAGAGATAAATACTGGGCTCTCTTCAGGCCTCAGAGTCCTATTTATTCCCTACCTATGACCACAGATTTATTAAGATTTGACTTGTTGCCTGACATCCTCTTCCCTGAGAATCAAATTCTCTTCCAGTAGATGCCTCATTCTCTCATGTAATTAAGCCTCAGGGAACCACCCTGTCAATTTCCCAGACACTATCATACCTGTCAGTATTCCAAGGGTGTACTTGGCTCAGGCTTAAACTGAAAACTCCACTAGAGATATAAAAAAATGACTTGAATAAATAAATAACAATACCACATTCCTGAGTGAGAAACAACATGTATTTACAAGATCAATTTTTTTCTAAATTAAATAATAGCATTAACCAATCTGTCAAGCTTCACCAACAGGAGGCACCAAATAAAGTCACAGAACTTTTAACATTTAGATTAATATGACTTTGATCTCTATTCTGTTCATCATGAAAATTCATGGTTGAGATGAAACATTTATTATTACATGTGCTTTGTTTATCTTCCCAAGAAAGATATGGCCTATGGTTATAATTAAGCCAGAATAATGGAGGGGAAATGTTCTCTTGATTCATAAATTTCTTATAAGCTTTGGATCTTAAGCTTGTTTATGATTATATAGAGAAAAATCATATCATACTATTATAATTATCCATTATGACATTAGCAGCCACTATAGAGCTCTGTCGTTATCAATAAAGCTAAAGTATTTAATTGAATTATTTCATTAAGCTGCTGCATTTAGTTTACATACATGGTTATTGAACAAACATATTTAATATTTTTTAAACACATGACCTTTCTTGGAAGAGTTTCCTGAAGTTTATTTAACTTCTTTCCTTCTTATTTTATGTGATACTTCCTAGTTGTTCAGGCCAAAGATAGCCATCAACAAATGAAGATTAAAATGCCAACTTTCTTAGTAATAAATGGTGCTGGGAAAATTGGCTAGCCATAAGTAGAAAGCTGAAACTGGATCCTTTCCTTACTCCTTAGACGAAAATTAATTCAAGATGGATTAGAGACTTAAATGTTAGACCTAATACCATAAAAAGCCTAGAAGAAAATCTAGGTAGTACCATTCAGGACATAGGCATGGGCAAGGACTTCATGTCTAAAACACCAAAAGCAATGGCAACAAAAGCCAAAATTGACAAATGGGATCTAATTAAACTAAAGAGCTTCTGCACAGCAAAAGAAACTACCATCAGAGTGAACAGGCAACCTACAGAATGGGAGAAAATTTTTGCAATCTACTCATCCGACAAAGGGCTAATATCCAGAATCTACAAAGAACTCAAACAAATTTACAAGAAAAAAACAAACAACCCCATCAAAAAGTGGGCAAAGGATATGAACAGACATTTCTCAAAAGAAGACATTCATACAGCCAACAGACACATGAAAAAATGCTCGTCATCACTGGCCATCAGAGAAATGCAAATCAAAACCACAACGAGATACCATTCACACCAGTTAGAATGGCAATCATTAAAAAGTCAGGAAACAACAGGTGCTGGAGAGGGTGTGGAGAAATAGGAACACTTTTACACTGTTGGTGGGACTGTAAACTTGTTCAACCATTATGGAAAACAGTATGGCAATTCCTCAAGAATCTAGAACTAGAAGTACCATATGACCCAGCCATCCCACTACTGGGTATATACCCAAAGGATTATAAATCATGCTGCTATAAAGACACATGCACACGTATGTTTATTGCGGCACTATTCACAATAGCAAAGACTTGGAATCAACCGAAATGTCCATCAGTGACAGACTGGATTAAGAAAATGTGGCACATATACACCATGGAATACTATGCAGCCATAAAAAAGGATGAGTTTGTGTCCTTTGTAGGGACATGGATGCAGCTGGAAACCATCATTCTCAGCAAACTATCACAAGAACAGAAAACCAAACACTGCATGTTCTCACTCATAGGTGGGAACTGAACAATGAGATCATTTGGACTTGGGAAGGGGAACATCACACACCGGGGCCTATCATGGGGAGGGGGAAGGGGGGAGGGATTGCATTGGGAGTTATACCTGATGTAAATAACGAATTGATGGGTGCTGACGAGTTGATGGGTGCAGCACACCAACATGGCACAAGTATACATATGTAACAAACCTGCACATTATGCACATGTACCCTAGAACTTAAAGTATAATAATAATAAAAAAAAAAAAGACAAAAAAAAAAAAAAAAGAAAAAGAAAGTGAATGGATGATATTCTGTTCCTGGAAAGGACCCTTAAGAATCATCCTATTCAAAAGTCAAAGAAGAAACAACATTTCAATGAAATGAAACTTGTTTTAGTTTTATTAGGAAGCCTCAGGGTAAACCTTTATTTTCATATTTTTGGAAATACTCTGAGTAGAATTCAAATATATTACCACATTAGCTAAGCTGTCTTAAAATGTCAAAGAGGGGATATACTGGTTTTAGAATTTTTATGGATGGATGGTTGATTTCTTTTCCAATAATTCATTGAAAAAAATATGCCCAATTTTTTATGGATAAAAAATATCATTGAAAAGAAAAAAAAATCTTGCTCAGTTTTATGCTTAAATATGAAGGCATTTAGTTGACTGCTGAATAAAAGGTAGCATCCATAACCTTTTTAAAAAATTATCAAAAGCACTGTCCTTGATGTTAGTCTGACATTTTTCCCTTTGATTAGTCAAAAATAACATCATGGACTTATACAGCACTTTCCTTCAAAGGAACCAAAGAATGTGCCTTAAAAAAATTGTCCATCTCCCATTATCTCTACAGAGATAAAGGTGAAAGGGACTTGCATTCTTTCTAATGAATAGTGGCTGTCTAAAGTAAAAGAAGTTCACCTGTGCCCCACTCCACAAGCTATCTGCGCACTCCCTTCTTCCCACACCCATGTCCTGGTAAGTGATGGCCTTCCCCACCCAGTTCAGTATCTCCTAACAAATCACAGTGAAATACTAAATCCAGCAACAAATGTCCACTATCAGGAAGTCATTTTGGCCTATTGCTTCACAGACCATGGAATCCAGAGAAACTCTTCTTAGGGATAAGGAAACTTGAGTCATATTAGTTCTTTCACCATTTCTTCATTTATTCAACTGACATCCCTATTGAACTTATACTATGTGTAAGGCTTTGTAGTAGATGCCAGAAAATCAATACTGAGCAAGATCCACTAGGGCCATGCCCTCATGGGGCTTAGATTCTAACTGGAGACACAGGTATTAACCAATTAATTCCACAAGTAATTATTTAAGTAAAATTGGGGAAAAGTATTCTGAAGTGGAAATAGTGGGTGCTATGAAAGCATAAAATGGGTAGATCTGTCTGGAGGGGCAGAGATAGCTTCTGTGAGGCAAATACATTGATCTAGCCTCCAAAATAGCAGCAAAAATGAACTAGGCTAAAACAGGAGGAACAGCATTCCAGGAAGAGCTACAGTTTGCTCCAAGGTTCTGAAGTGGAAAGAAAAACCATACTGATTATTGTATTGAGGAGGACCAACTATGTAGATAATTATAAGTTAGACTCTGTGGGAGTGCTTCATAAATAGCAAAACTCTGACTGAAAGTTAGTGATTACTTTTACTCGTTGTCACTATTACTGTTATTCTCTGAGTTTGGTGGTTTTCATGGCTTTGTTTTTCTCTTACTACTGCCCTTAAGAAGGATGTTGGATCACCCTTCTCTACTTCTTGGCAACATCTGAACAAATATTACAGTTGTTTAAAAAGTTACAGTTTTTAAGACTAGCTACACCTCTGAAACTCCAGTCTAAATCAAAACGTTAATATCCCATCTAATTCCGTATCTGCCCCACACCACCACCACCGCCCACTTATGCCCCACTCCCATCTGCTCAGGTCAGATTTGTGGCCTGAGGGGGTTTGCTGATCTTTTCTCCCTTTCCCCCTATTTGACCTGGTACTCACACCTCCAGGGTCATGGGGGTGGGAGGTAATTGTCAGAGAAGAAATTAAAGGAAAACAGCATTGTCTTCCTTGTCTGGTGCTGTTATAATCTATATGCGTCCTTAGTGATGGCAGGTACAGAATGCAGGTTCTTTCACACTTTCTTAGAGAGTGTTGGAGAGCTTTCTGGAGACTCCCTCTATGACTGCTACATGGCACCATTCTCTGACAAGGTAATGGACCTTTAATGACCTCTCTCATCTCTGCATCCTCCACTCTCATTCCAGTGATGATCTCACAGACTCAGCTGAGCTCATCACACTCCATAAAAAATCTTCTTTAACAGAGTCCTTTCAAGATGGCACAAATGGTTATTTTTCAAGAGATTCACTTGGCCCATGGAAATGTGCATCCATTCTGTTGATATCAAAACTAGCTTCTTTGCTCTTCCTGCTGTCATAGACAACTCTACCTTGCCTTGAATTTCAAATCCCCCAGGCACCGGTGTCTGTGTTATAGACATTCCCAAATGCCCTCAAGATCAGTAAGGGAAGTATAAGGAAAGACTGTGCATTTCTGCAGTTCAATAAATATCCAGCTGAGGAATAAAATTCCAGTCTCTTCTCTTGCAAAAAAAAAAAAAGCAAAACAAAACAATGACATTATCAACCACAGAAATCTCTAGAAAACAACTCATTTTGCCTTAAGGGAGGGAATACTGCAATATAGACAACTTTTTCTTTTCAAATTTTTATTTATCTAAGTTATTTGAAGTAATGTACACAAAGCCACATATCTTTTAGTATGTCCTGCTTAGAAATGTCTCTTTGCAAAATGTGACAGGGTTCTATCATCCATCAGGCTCAACTGGGGACTTCAGCTGAAATCCTGAGATGATAAGAAAAGTACCATTTATTTACTTAAGTTTAAGTTCTAGGGTACATGTGCATAATGTGCAGGTTTGTTACATATGTATACTTGTGCCATGTTGGTGTGCTGCACCCATCAACTCGTCAGCACCCATCAATTCATCATTTATATCAGGTATAACTCCCAATGCAATCCCTCCCCACTCCCCATGATAGGCCCCGGTGTGTGATGTTCCCCTTCCCAAGTCCAAGTGATCTCATTGTTCAGTTCCCACCTATGAGTGAGAACATGCGGTGTTTGGTTTTCTGTTCTTGCGATAGTTTGCTAAGAATGATGGTTTCCAGCTGCATCCATGTCCCTACAAAGGACGCAAACTCGTCCTTTTTTATGGCTGCATAATATTCCATGGTGTATATGTGCCACATTTTCTTAATCCAGTCTGTCACTGATGGACATTTGGGTTGATTCCAAGTCTTTGCTATTGTGAATAGTGCTGCAATAAACATACGTGTGCATGTGTCTTTATAGCAGCATGATTTATAACCCTTTGGGTATATACCCAGTAGTGGGATGGCTGGGTCATATGGTCCATCTAGTTCTAGATCCTTGAGGAATCGCCATACTGTTTTCCATAATGGTTGAACTAGTTTACAGTCCCACCAACAGTGTAAAAGTGTTCCTATTTCTCCACATCCTCTCCAACACCTGTTGTTTCCTGATTTTTTAATGATTGCCATTCTAACTGGTGTGAATGGTATCTCGTTGTGGTTTTGATTTGCATTTCTCTGATGGCCAGTGATGATGAGCATTTTTTCATGTGTCTGTTGGCTGTATGAATGTCTTCTTTTGAGAAATGTCTGTTCATATCCTTTGCCCACTTTTTGATGGGGTTGTTTGTTTTTTTCTTGTATATTTGTTTGAGTTCTTTGTAGATTCTGGATATTAGCCCTTTGTCGGATGAGTAGATTGCAAAAATTTTCTCCCATTCTGTAGGTTGCCTGTTCACTCTGATGGCAGTTTCTTCTGCGGTGCAGAAGCTCTTTAGTTTAATTAGATCCCATTTGTCAATTTTGGCTTTTGTTGCCATTGCTTTTGGTGTTTTAGACATGAAGTCCTTGCCCATGCCTATGTCCTGAATGGTACTACCTAGGTTTTCTTCTAGGGTTTTTACGGTATTAGGTCTAACATTTAAGTCTCTAATCCATCTTGAATTAATTTTCGTCTAAGGAGTAAGGAAAGGATCCAGTTTCAGCTTTCTACTTATGGCTAGCCAATTTTCCCAGCACCATTTATTAAATAGGGAATCCTAAAATCTAGAAGAAATGGATAATTTCCTGGACAGTTACACTCTTCCAAGACTAAACCAGGAAGAAGTTGAATCCCTGAATAGACCAATAGTAGGCTCTGAAATTGAGGCAATAATTAATAGCCTATCCACCAAAAAAAAGTCCAGGACCAGATGGATTCACAGCTGAATTCTACCAGAGGTACAAGGAGGAGCTGGTACCATTCCTTCTGAAACTATTCCAATCAATTGAAAAAGAGGGAATCCTCCCTAACTCATTTTATGAGGCCAACATCATCCTGATACCAAAGCCTGGCAGAGACACAACAAAAAAAGAGAATCTTAGACCAATATCCCTGATGAACATCGATGCAAAAATCCTCAATAAAATACTGGCAAATCGGATTCAGCAGCACATCAAAAAGCTTATCCACCATGATCAAGTGGGCTTCATCCCTGGGATGCAAGGCTGGTTCAACATTCGCAAATCAATAAACGTAATCCAGCATATAAACAGAACCAAAGTCAAGAACCACATGATTATCTCAATAGATGCAGAAAAGGCTTTTGACAAAATTCAACAGCCCTTCATGCTAAAAATGCTCAATAAATTCGGTATTGATGGAACGTACCTCAAAATAATAAGAGCTATTTATGACAAACCTACAGCTAATATCATACTGAATGGGCAAAAACTGGAAAAAATCCCTTTGAAAACTGGCACAAGACAGGGATGCCCTCTCTCACCACTCCTATTCAACATAATGTTGGAAGTTCTGGCTAGGGCAATCAGGCAAGAGAAAGAAATCAAGGGTATTCAGTCAGGAAAAGAAGAAGTCAAATTGTCCCTGTTTGCAGATGACATGATTGTATATTTAGAAAACCCCATTGTCTCAGCCCAAAATCTCCTTAAGCTGATAAGCAAATTCAGCAAAGTCTCAGGATACAAAATTAATGTGCAAAAATCACAAGAATTCTTATACACCAGTAACAGACAAGCAGAGAGCCAAATCAGGAATGAACTTCCATTCACAATTGCTTCAAAGAAAATAAAATACCTAGGAATCCAACTTACAAGGGATGTAAAGGACCTCTTCAAGGAGAACTACAAACCACTGCTCAGTGAAATAAAAGAGGACACAAACAAATGGAAGGACACACCATGCTCATGGATAGGAAGAATCAATATCGTGAAAATGGCCATACTGCCCAAGGTTATTTATAGATTCAATGCCATCGCCCTCAAGCTACCAATGAGTTTCTTCACAGAATTGGAAAAAACGGCTTTAAAGTTCATATGGAACCAAAAAAGAGCCCGCATTGCCAAGTCAATCCTAAGTCAAAAGGACAAAGCTGGAGGCATCACGCTACCTGACTTCAAACTATACTACAAGGCTACAGTAACCAAAACAGCATGGTACTGGTACCAAAACAGAGATATAGACCAATGAAACAGAACAGAGTCCTCAGAAATAATACCACACATCTACAGCCATCTGATCTTTGACAAACCTGAGAGAAACAAGAAAAGTACCATTTAATATCCCGTTACAGAAACGTTAGTTACTGTAACTAACTTTTGTTTTTGTTGGTTTTTATCTTCTTATTATCATTGTCATTGTTTTTATTAAACTATTGTTATATTTGTTGTTTAGAGAACACTGACACTAATATCATTGTGAAATTTATCATCTTTCCCCAAGACAACTTGTGTAGAAGATGCTGACTCTTCAGAACTGAAGAACTATTTACCAGTCTCTAGGGGTACTTTTGGCAGAGCCCTTTAGTTGTCTATCCCTTTTAGGAATTGGGTTGACTGAGGAGAGTCACTTCATCCTGAGCCATCCTTATCCCCAGGTCACACTACCAATTACTGATAGATACAGAGGCATAAAGACTGCTCCCTTACCCTTAGAACAGCTTGAAAGGGATATCCATTCACTGAGATTGCATCGCAGCCTAACTTCTCTAAAGTCCAGTCCTCCTTCACTCCATTCAATCCACATAGGTGGATCCCAAAAGCATTGCTAGCAAACTTCTTGCATGCTAATTGCAGTCTCACAATCTGCTTCCCAGGGTATCCAACCCGTGACAGATTATGAATAAATAAAGAATACCCACTATCTTTACTTCTACTAAACTTTCTGTTGAGGTCTTAATCAATGCAAAGTGACAAGAAAAAGAAAGCGAGCTTGTAGGTCGGGCAAGGTGGAGGTTGCAGTGAGACAAGATCATGCCACTGCACTCCAGCACTCCAGCCTGGGTGACAGAGCCAGGCTCTGTCTCAAAAAAGAAAAAAGGGAAAAAAAAAAGAGATTGCAAAGGAGGAAATAAAGCAGTCATTATTTACAGATAACATAATCGTACATAGAAAATTATAAATAATCTATAAAGTATAAAGATCAATAGAAATCCCACGGGAATCGCTTGAACCCTGGAGGCGGAGGTTGTGGTGAGTTGAAATCGTGCCACTGCCCTCTAGCCTAGGTGACAGAGTGAAACTGTGTCTCAGAAATATATATATTACAAAAATGTTTAAATTTTTATAGTATTGAACATAAAGCTTTAAAAAAGTTTTAAGGTTTAGCAAGTAGATTATATTAAGTTTTCATTTAATAAACTTTTCTTGAGTTCTTTACACCAGGCATCAAGCTAGTAAGCACTGTTCATATCACTAAATTATGCAATAGAAAGGGCACTGTCTCTCTAGAGTCCAATAATTAGATTGAGAAAAACAAAAAATGTTCAAAATAACTAGTCTGAGTGAGGAGAGCATTTTTTGTATCTGAATAAAGGAATATTTCTAATGAATATTTTATCTAATATATCCACAGAAAACACAGACAAACTTGAAATGCCAACTACCTCATTGTAACGTATCTTTTTCAAATTATTTTTAATGTGAATATTCCTAGCTTTTGAAATTTTTATAACCAGAGTAAACATGCTATGTGCTTTGCTTTTTCATATCCCATGTATGATTTCCCACATATTAAGATATTCTACATTTTGTGCATCTTTAATAACCATATAGTATCTACTATTATTTGTGGACCACGCAGTTTATATAACCAGGTTTTTATATGTTATTTCTTTTTTTTTTTTTTTTTTTTTTTTTGAGACAGAGTCTTGCTCTATCCCCCAGGCTGGAGTGTAGTAGTGTGATCTTGACTCACAGCAACCTCTGCCTCCCGGGTTTGAGTGATTCTCATCCCTCGGCCTCCTGAGTAGCTGGGATTACAGGTGCCCACCACCACACCCAGCTAATTTTTGTAATTTTAGTAGAGACGGGGTTTCACCATGTTGGCCAGGCTGGTCTCAAACTCCTGAACTCAGGTGATCTGCCTGCCTCAGTCTCCTAAAATGCTAGGATTACAGGTGTGAGCCACCGCGACCAATCCAAAATTTTTACTATGAAGGTTTTCTACTTTCAAAAGTATATGTATGCAAGAAAACACAAAAAGAATAAAGGGGAAAACAGTATATGTACTTGTATGTATGTTTTCATTTTGGGTTGCTTTCTCAGAGTGTATTTTTTAAATAAACATTTTATTTTAGAATAGGTTTAGGTATATAGGAAATCGTGAGGGGCCGGGCATGGTGGCTCACACCTATAATCCTAGCATTTTGGGAGGCTGAGGAGGGCGGATCATGAGGTCAGGAGATCAAGACTATCCTGGCCAACATGGTGAAAACCATCTAAACTAAAAATACAAAAATTAGCTGGGTGTGGTGGTGGGTGCCTATAATCTCAGGTACTCGGGAGGCTGAGGCAGGAGAATTGCTTGAACCAGGGATTTGCAGTGAGCAGAGACTGTGCCACTGCACTCCAGCCTGGCACAGAGTGAGACTCCGTCTCAAAAAAAAAAAAAAAAGTGTGAGGATAGCACCAAAAAAGTGTTTTACCTCCTATATACACACATTTGTCCTCACAGTGCATGAGGCCCTGGAGGGAAAGTACACACTTCATATGGACTCTCTGTTCTATAATCTATTGCATCCAGAGATCCATGAAATTGTTACTTTCCTGAATAACCATTTCAAGCTTTGATTTATTGTTATACTTGAGGCTTGAACTTTCAAGCTCATCCAGATGAGTTTTTTCCCTTGCATATGTTTTAGGTGATCATATATTTATTGGAATAATTAAAGTTGACAGTAAAAATAAGGCAAAAAATAAAATGGTACTAGCATTTACTCAGTGTCTTTGAGTGTCAAACACTGTATTAGACACATTGCCTTTGTTAAATCATTTAATGCCAACAGTAACCCTAAAATGGAGGTATTATAACACCCATTGTATTTGTAAGAGAGCGCAAACTACCTGGTTTGTAATTAGTCAGGAATTTGAGTTTGTTTAGCTGTAAATTACACCACAGTTCTAGGTCAGACTAAATATAGTTTGAGTGTGTTCATCACCACAGTGGCAAAGACATGAAATCAACCTAGGCACTCATCAACGGTGGACTGGATCGCGAAAACAGGGTATACATACATCATGGAGCACTATACAGACATTTAAAAAACACTCATGTCCTTTGCAGCAAATGCAGCTGGAGGTCATTATCCTAAGATAATTAACACAGGAACAAAATACAGATACCAAGAGAGGAAGCCAAACTATCGCTGTTTGTAGACAATATGATTTTACTCCTAGAAAAATCCCATACATAGTGTCTGGCCAAAAGCTTCTTGATCTGATAAACAACTTCAGCAAAGTTTCAAGATACAAAATCAATGTACAAAACTCAGAAGCTGGCTGGGCGTGGTGGCTCATGCCTGTAATCCCAGCACTTTGGGAAGCTGAGGTGGGTGGATCACCTGAGGTCAGGAGTTCAAACAAGCCTGGCCAACATGGCGAAACCCCATCTCTACTAAAAATAGAAAAATTAGCCAGGTGCAATGGCGGGCACCTGTAATCCAAGCTACCTGGGAGGCTGAGGCAGGAGGATTGCTTGAACCTGGGAGGCGGAGGTTGCAGTAAGCAAGATCACACCATTGCACTCCAGACTGGGTGACAAGAGTGATAGCCCATCTCAAAAAAGAAAAAAAAAAAAAATCAGAAGCATTGTCAGACACCAACAACATCCAAGCTGACAGCCAAATCAGGAATGCAATCCCGTTCACAATAGTCACAAAAAGAATAAAATACCTAGAAATAAAGCTAACCAGAGAGGTGAAAGATCCCTAAGATAAGAATTATAAAACACTGCTCAAAGAAATCAGAGATGACACAAACAAATGGAAAAACATTCCATACTCATGGGCAGGAATAATCAATATTGTTAAAATGGCCATACTGCCCAAAGCAACTTATAGGTTCAGTGCTATTTCTATCAAACTACCAATGGCATTCTTCATAGAATTAGAAAAATATATTTCAAATTTCATATGGAACCAAAAAATAGCCTAAATAGCCAAGGCAATCCTAAGCAAAAGAACAAAGAAGGAATCTTCATGTTACTTGACTTCAAACTATACTATAGGGCTATAGTAACCAAAACAGCATGGTGCTGGTCCAGAAACAGACACATAAACCAGTGGAACAAAAGAGAGAGCCCAGAAATAATGCCACACACCTACAACTGTCTAATACTCAACAAAGTTAACAAGAAAAAACAATAAGGACAGGACTCCCTATTCAATAAATGGTGTTGGGATAACTGGCTAGCTATATGCAGAAGAGTGAAACTGGACCCCTTTCTTACACCATATACAAAAATCAACTCAAGATGAATTAAACACTTAAATGTAAAACCTAAAACCATAAAAATCCTGGAAGATAACCTAGGAAATACCATTCTGGACATAGGCCCTGACAAAGATTTCATGACAAAGATGCCAAAAGCAATTACAACAAAAACAAAAATGGACAAATGGGAACTAATTAAACTGAAGAGCTTCTGCACAGCAAAATAAACTATCAACAGAGCAAACAGACAACCTACAGAATGGGAGAAAATATTTACAAATTATGCATCCAACAAAGGTCTAATATCCAGAAAAGTATGCAAAGGACATGAACACATGTTTCAAAAGAAGACATACACATGATCCACGAGCCTAGGAAAAGATGCTCCACATCACTAATCATTACAGAAATGCAAATTAAAACCACAATGAGATACCATCTCACACCAATCAGAATGGCTATTACTAAAAAGTCAAAAAATAACAGATGCTGGCAAGGTCGCAGAGAAAAGGGAACACTTATACACTGCTGATAGGAATGTAGACTAGTTCAGCCTTTGTGGAAAACAGTGTAGTGATTCCTCAAAGGACTTAAAACAGAATTACCATTCAACCCAGCAAGTTCATTATTGGGCATATACTCGAAGGAATATAAATCATTCTACCACAAAGACACATACATGCACATGTATATTGATTGCAGCACTATTCACAAGAACAAAGACATGGAATCAACATGACTGCCCATTAATGATAGACGATAAAGAAAATGTGGTACATATGTACCATGGAATACTACACAGTTATAAAAAAGAACAAGATCATGTCCTTTGCAGCAACATAGATGGAACTAGAGGCCATTAACCTAAGCAAACTAAGAAGGAACAAAAACAAACAAACAAATACAATATGTTCTTGCTTATAAATGCACCTAAACAATGCAACACATGGACACAAAGAGGGGAACCACAGACACTGGGGGCCTACTTGAGGGTGGTGGGTGGGAAGAGGGAGAAGACCAAAAAAAACTACCTACTGTATACCATGTTTGTTACCTGGGAGATGAAATAATCTGCACACCAAATCCCCATGACACGTAGTTTACCTATATAATAAACCTGCTCATGTATCCCTAAACCTAAAATAAAAGTTAAAAAAAGAGAGGAAAACCAAATACTGCATATTTTCACTTATAAGCGGGGGTTAAACCTCAGGTACTCATTGACATAAAGATGACAACAGTAGATACTTGGGACTACTAGACGGGAGAGTGGGGAAGGGCAGTAAGCATTGAACAATTAGCTATTGGGTACTATGCCCACCACCAGGGAGATGGGATCATTCATACCCAAACCTTAGAATCATGTGATATACCCATGTAATAAAAATGCACATGTGCCATTGAATCTAAAATAAAAGTTTAAATTATAAAAAATAAAATAGTTTTTTAAATTATCATAGTAAGAGATTTAATTCAGAAAAACTCAAGAGAATAAACATTTGTAAAGGGTCATGCTCTGGAGAAGTCTAGTACCTTAAAAAATGAAATTTTTATATTCAATGTTACTGCAAACCATTTTAGAAAATGTACTGTAACAACCTCAGGACCTTGTGAATATTAAAAGTGAAAGCAATTTATCTGTCACCCATACAAAACATTCTAATCCAGTTGTTTCCCGAAGTGATTTCCTGGAAACATTAATTCCACAGAATTTCTACAGACAGTAGGCATTAAATATGGGAGATTAAAATAGCAGTTCAGAGTGAGGGATCTAGGTTTAGAGAAGTTGAGTTCAAATCACATGTCTACCACTTATGTGATCTTGAGTAAATTTCTTAATTGCCTTATGCTTCAGTTTTCTAATCTGTGAAATAGGAATAAAAATGGTATTTACATCACAGGATTATTGTATGAATACATTAATACATGGTAGTATTCAATAATGAATAGTAAGTACATAGTAAGCATTCAATAATGGTACTGAATTATTAGTATTGTTATTGTTATTAGTATGAGTATTACCTTCATGTTAAAAAAAAAATGGTCAAATATGCTTGGGATATGCTGGTTAATAAAATGAAACATGTCTCTCCTGAAAAAATAAATATAGTTTGAAACCATGTCACAGTCAATAATTATATTTCATAATTTGTTAAATATTTGTATCATACCTTAAACACAGTGACCTATTGGACAGACTAAAAATATTGAACCCTATCCAATTTGTTGAAAACCTACGGTTCTTCATAGTCTAAATCCTCCAGTAAATTTAAAGGCATACACATATTTTTTAGCCATATGATAGCTAATTTGCACACTTCACATGTTTTGTTATTCTCAGCAAAGACTGATCTGGTCATAAATATTTTATGAAATCTTCATGTGCTGTAGCAGAGTTTAATTTTCATACATATTAGGATTCAGCTGGAAGAAAGCATTGTGATATTTGGGCTTTATATTTACAAAGGCTATATGATGACTTATCTACATTAAAATAGGTTTTAATATTTCTTGAGACTGCAGATGCAATCTATAGGGTAATTAAGAATCTACGTTAGCAAGAAAGACAATATGTCATTCTTTTCATCTCTTTGAATCCATCCTGTTTTCCTAAATTTCATGTGTGGAGAACACCCACATATTCTACTGAGTTCCTTTGTAAATTTATAAATCCCTAGGTCTTTATAATCCCTAGACCTTTATAAATCCCTAGGTCTGTCTTTTTTGGGGGATTGATTTAGTAATAAACAGACTGTTGTTCCTCTTTTGACACGGGTTTCAAGAAGTAATAAAAGGCACAAAAGCAAGAATTGGTCTGATGAGAGCATGTGGACAGAATTCTCTAGACACAAAAGTAATGTATATAAAGTTATCACCCCTAAATCCAATCCAAGAGCAGTGTCTCACATATAGACTCTAGACCCAAAAAGGAATACATATAATCTTCATTAGTGCCCTTCTTTACTTTTAAGGAGCTGCAAATACTTAGACTACAGCAAATGTTATTAACGTATGGCACCACAAACTCTCAGGCGTCTCCTTCTTATCTAGGAAGAATTTTCTCACTCATCTCACCTGCTTTTATACCTTGGTCCCCCTCCTCAACTGCTACTCCAAAGAGTACAGTTTCTCGTAATACACTCAGGACACTTCCTGACTTCCCAGTGCTTCGAATTAGGGAGAAAAGTTATCTGTTCTAAATCTCTCTCTACTTTCTGCATCCATTCATGAAATTGTGTCCTTTCTTGTCAGGATGGAAGTGAGAAAAATAAATAAATAAATAAGCAGGCAAAAGTGTAGGCAGAAGTCCATGAACCCCGTGGGTTAACCATTTTATCCAATTCAACATGGAAAAAACGTGTTTCCTCAGAAAAATATGTAATAGTATATTACGAACTTTTAATTGTCTCTTTGAGACCTTTGAATTCTCCTGAGAAGGTGGTAGTGAAAATCAAAATTCTAATTTTCAAGTTAGATATGCATAAAAGCCTTTTTTAAATAATAGAGTCTTATATGACACTGTAGTCAAAAATTTTTGTGGTGGGAAAAAATAGGAAACACATAAGTTTAAGTCAATGACAATGCTTAAGATGTAATTCAATAATTTGAAAGATGTTTTATTCATACATAGCAGCAAATGAATAATGTATTGTTACAGAATGAGATCATGCTTTAACTATTATTTTGTAGTCTTATTTTATAATTAAAAACATATTTCCATGTCAATAATTATAAATGTTTATCATTACAGATGCTGCAAAATATTCTATTTTGTGAATAAGCCATATTAAAAATTCCTCTATTTCTGCCTCCATTATAGGCTCTTTCCAGATTTTTCATTATTACAAACACAGTGATAACATAATAAATAAGTTATAGAATCCTGAACGTTTATCTTTTTATTTTATTGAAAAATTGATGATTGAAAGATGGTGAGTATTTCTAAGCTTTTGTGTATACATTTTCAAATTGCCCTTCATGGAAGTTAGTAATAATTTATGTTCTCAACAGTAGTGTATAAAGGTCCCGTTTTCATACTTGACATACTTCTATGACATATATTAATTTGTAAACACATGATTATCTATTATTTTTATCTAAAATGAGACTGAAGCATCACCATTCTTCTAACCTCCTGTTCAACCTGACATCCAGGAAATATAAATAGCTTGGGTTTGCTCAAATATGGATGGATTGTGTTAAATACATGCCACTCAAATTACTTCTCAAGATGTACACAATTCACAGCACTCCATTGTTCGCAGCGTCTATTTGAATCTTCTTGTCAATACTCAGACAGTATTCAAAGAATACGCCGTTCTGAACTTACCCTTGCAAGACGCCTTAGAAGTGTGTGCTCTCAGCTGCAGCATACCTTCCTCCTTTCATCTGCAGATTCCGAAACTGGTTTTGGCACGAAATGTATCCTCATGTGGCATGCATACCAGAATATTGTTATGGGAATTTTTGAAAAGAAAAATAAAGGAATATAAAAGCCTAGAATAGTTTGCTAATACATATTTCATCTAGAAGCTGGGCATTAAAACATCATTCTTTGGCTCCCATTAGACAAGGGGAAAGTTGATAGTCGGATCATAATTATGCCTGCATTGTCTTACTTTTAACACCCCTTACCTCAGAATTTTCTGCAGATCATTTTACCAGCAAACGAGTATCCCCAAGCATGTTTCTTTTTGTAAGGTTTTCTTTCTTTAAGTTGCTTCTCTTCAACTCTGGGATTTCCCCAGTTTGGATTTGCTGGTGAATTTCTGCCTTCTCTGTCTCACTTGAGACCTTTCCCCAACACTGGAAAAATAAAATAGAAACTGAAAATGAACTTTGCAAAAACGTCAGTACACAATAATAAAGAAACTAGGAGAAGAGGGCAAGTTCAAAAATTAATAAAGATAAAATTCCCCATAATCTGCTATGCTAATTCTTTGCATTTTTTCCCAACAAAATAAGACAAATTGCTAAAATAAGACCACACAGAATCAACACAATATTATGACCTTTTATAAACTGAGAAGTGAAATGTTAACAACACAGAGTATTCTGGTCACAAGAAGAAAAGATTAAGGAACTACAGTTGTCCTTTTTGTTTTTGTTATTCCCCCTGCCATATGAGGAAACATGGAGGCAAAGCAAGGTGGAAAAAGACAGCCCTTAAGCCACAGGGTCTGGAATCTCTTGTAAAAGTCAGTGTAACTTACAGCTAATTGTAGCTATCTTAAAACCTTTCCTTGGAGGACTCACCCAGATCTCTAGGCAATTACAGCCTCACGGTGGAGATGGAGAAGCTACAACACTATTAAAATCACAGTCAGTCAGAGGCAGAATTGGTCACAGAACTCTGCTTTTATTTTCTCCATCCCAGATCCCTGATAATTTTGGAGTCTGGAGTTTCTCTATCTTGAAGAGAAAAATAAGAAAAGAAAGAGGACCTGTAGGAATATTTGCACCCCCACCTAGAGTTTTTAACTTAAATGAAGTCACAATCTCAGAGTGTGTGATTCAATATATTTTCTTAATTGTAAATACCTTTTCTAGTTTTCTCCTTCTGCTGCTTGTGCTAATCTTTATGTTTTTCTCCACTAAAATTTTTTTTCTTTTTCTTTTCTTTTTTTTCTTTTTTCTTTTTTCTTTTTTTTTTTAGAGAATTGAAAGACTCACATTAGGTATGGAAACAAACACATATAAGTTGAGATTTCTTAGAAAATATATAATTTTAAAAATTTATTAAAGCCATTATTCGTACTCCCCTCTCTCTTTTCTCTCTCTCTCTCTCTCTCCTTTCTCTCTGTGTGTATCTCTCTCTGCTTTCTCTCTCTCTCCTCTCTGTCTCCCTCTCCTTGGTCTGTGTGTGTGTGTGTGTCTGTGTGTGTGTGTGTGTGTGTGTGTGTGTGTGTGTGTGTGTGTTTGTCTTTCTCTCCTCTCTCTCTCCATCTGTCTCCTCTCTGTCCCTGCCTCTCTCTCTCTTTCCCTGTCTCTCTCTCCTCTCTCTCTCTGCTTTCTCTCTCCTCTCTCTCTCTTCTCTCCCTCTCTGTCTCCCTCTCTTTGGGTTCCTCTCTCTCTCTGTGTCTTTCTCTCCTCTCTCTCTTTCTCAGTCTTTCTCTCTCCTCTCTCTCCCTGTCTCTCTTTCTCCCTGTTTCTCTCTCCCCTCTCTCTCTTCTCTCTCTCTCTCCTCTCTCTCTGTCTCCCTCTCTCATCTCTCTCTCCCTGTTTCTCTCTCCTTTCTCTCCCTTCCCTTCCCTTCCCTCCCCTCCCTTCCCTTCTCTCTTTGCCTCTCTTGGTCTCTGTGCATGTGTCTTTCCTCTCTCTCTGTCTCTCTCTCTGTCTGTCTCTGTCTCCCTCTCTCATCTCTCCCTGTTTCTCTCTCCTTTCTCTCCCTTCCCGTCCCTTCTCTTCCATTCTCTCCCCTCCTCTCCCCTCCCCTCCCTTCCCTTCTCTCTCTCCCTCTTTTTCGGTCTCTGTGTATGAGTCTTTCTCTCCTCTTTCCGTCTCTCTCTGTCTCCCTCTCTCTAGATCTCTCCCTCTCTCTAGATCTCTCCCTCTCTCTCATCTCTCTCTTCTCTCTCCTCTCTGTCTCTCTTTCCTCTCAGTCTCGCTCCTCTCTCTCTCTTTCTAAACAAAAAAAAAGACAATTAAAAAAAGTCATTATTCACAGTCGTCAACGCCCTTCAAAATCTACCCCCTGCTTATTTCTTCAAACTCACTTCCCTCTAATTTTTTTTTTTTTTTTTTTTTTTTTTTTTTTTTTTTTTTTTTTTTTTGAGATGGAGTCTAGCTCTGTCGCCCAGGCTGGAGTGCAGTGGCGTGATCTCTGCTCACTGTAAGCTCTGCCTCCCTGGTTCACGACATTCTCCTGCCTCAGCCTCCCCTGTAGCTGGGACTACAGGCGCCCACCACCACGACTGGCTAATTTTTTGTATTTTTTTTTTTAGTAGAGACGACATTTCACCGTGTTTGCCAGGATGATCTCAATCTCCTGACCTCGTGACCCGCCCTCCTCGGCCTCCCAGAGTGCTGGGATTACAGGCGTGAGCCACCGCGCCCGGCCCCTTCCCTCTACTCTTAGGCTCTGTACAGGTCAACACTCCACCTTCACTCCTGGTTTAGGTTTTTAAAGATCCTATTCTGTCTGCCTAGAGCACTCAGTTCCCAGTTGTTCACATGGCTGTCTCCTTGTCATTTATATTTGGCTTTAAATATTCTTTTAGAAAAATTTTATCTTTCCTCTTCTGGTAAGTTATAATTTTCAAAAAGTTAAAATCATGACTATCATACCAATGGCTGAATGAATATTAGATTTATTTCACTCATCAATAAAGGGACCAGAAAGATAGTTTTCCTTTTTCCAAGGAAAAATTAAGAAACAGATGTTTATGTATCATTCCGGAAAGGTATACTGAAATAAATTCGCTATATTAGAGATAAAACTAGCTATATCCTATAAGACAATAAAGCTATAAAATTGGACATGATCTTTTCTGCCAGATAGAACCCACTGGTATTTCTACTGGACAATAATCCTCATGTTAACATGTAACTTTTCAGAGTCTGGACCCTAATCACTGGTAAATACTAAGACACGCAATGATAGATTGATACATCCCTAAAGAATTCAATCACTTTTAGTGGCTGATAGACAGTAGACCAGTATGGTATTAAAGAGACATGCAGTAAAATTTGTATAATTTTTCTTCTTTTTTTTTTTTTTTTTTTTTTTTTTTTGAGACGGAGTCTGGCTCTGTCACCCAGGCTGGAGTGCAGTGGCATGATCTCCACTCACTGCAAGCTCCGCCTCCCGGGTTCATGCCATTCTCCTGCCTCAGCCTCCCGTGTAGCCGGGACTAGAGGCGCCTGCCACCGCGCCCAGCTAATTTTTGTATTTTTAGTAGAGACAGGGTTTCATCGTGTTAGCCAGGATCGTCTCGATCACCTGACCTCGTGATCGGCCCGTCCCGTCTCGGCCTCCCAAAGTGCTGGGATTACAGGCCTGAGCCACCGCGCCCGGCCGTAATTTTTCTTAAGAAAAGGCAAAGAAGGTTCTTACATCCTGGACACCGTGCTTCATATCACCTTCTTCTATTTCTTTGTTATTGCACCAATTACTATAAGAAATCATCTCATTCTTTTTTGTTTAATTTCTTCTTTATTGCCTGCCTCTCCACTATGAGTTATCCAAGAGCAGAGTATTTGTCTTTCTTATCCTATATCCTGAGCCCTCGAAACAATTCCTGGCATATGGTAGATGCTCAAGAAAGGTTTGTCGGATGACAGGGTGGCCAATAATGTTTTAGTGAGAGGGGAGAAGGTTTGTTGGATGACAGGGTGGCCAATAATGTTTTAGTGAGAGGGGAGAAGGTTTGTTGGATGACAGGGTGGCCAATAATGTTTTAGTGAGAGGGGAGAATGCATAAAAATCAGAAAGCAGTGGAAACTGAGTATTTGGTTGAGAAGAGAAAGCATGCAGGAATGAAGAAAACATAGAAAAATAGATGGTGATATATAGTAGTGCTGAATGATACACACACTAAGTGTTTTAGAAGTAATAATATACATACTAAGTGTTCTAGAGAACTGTCAAGATGCTAACTTCCATAGGAAAATACTGTAACTTCTAAATGTTGAAAATATGACTCCACAAGAAATATTTATGGCTAAATTTGATAATGAAAGAAGTTCTACTTCTTTTATTACAGTGCAGAGAAATGATAGAACCTCTATTATATGTTAGAAGTATAAGCTATGTTTCAATATGTATGTTACAGAATTTAGATTACGGAGTATATGTTTAAGAGGCAGTTCAAGTGAAAATCTGAATAGAAACTTGAAATTTACTTAAAGCAAAACATTTGTTGAGTTCACACATTGTTTGAGGCAGACTGTGTACTATGATCTAGTCTGTTTTTCATAAAACTCCCTTTGCCTCGTCTGATGAGTGGCAGGTAGACATTAGCCTGAAAAAAGCATTTATATACTTGAAAAAGGCATGGCAGTTTCCTTATGGTGGGGGTGGGGGAAAGGATTTAGCATGCCCTTTTCCTTTCTCTTATTTTTGTCTCTGTTGTTATTTTATTCTCTGCATTTGGCTCTTACCATCCCAGAAATTAACTCGCAGATATCTGAAAACAGACTGGGGAGAAAAAGGGAAACTTGATTGACTGTATAATTCTTTAAGAAGTATTTCCAGCTTTCCCTAAAAAACAGAAGTAAACAAAAAGGGAGAAAATGTTAGATTGATAAGTCTGTTTGAAGCTGAATGGATCAATAGAAAGTCAACAAATGCCATCCAATTCAAAGTTCTTAACAAGTTAAAATTTTGTGTGTGCCTGTGTATAAAAATAAAGGGAAAGCTTAAGTTACTTACATTCCTGCTTAGTTTTATAATCCGTAAAAACTAAGTTACACATTGTTAACTCATTTGGAATTGTGTGGTTGGCATTGGATTTGTAGAAAGAAGAATAAAAAATACAATGGAAAACTGTTGCCACAACAGAACAACATGCATTTCTTTCCATGTGATCATGACATTTTTCTAATTTGGAAGATAGTCAGTATTCAGCTTTTCTAGTAAATTTTTATTTCCAATAAAAAGAAGGCATAGAAATTCCCAAGCCCTCTAGTAATGATTTGTTTTATGGTGTTTATTCAGTGACATGACAATTTCATGAATAATAGGTTTTTTTGAGAAACTAAAAAGCTTTTTATAGGATCTTACAATCTTCAGCAAATAAAAGAAAGCAAGTTGAAGATAAATTGTAGCAGTATGATTTTTCATGTAAAATATGAAGACATGCAAAAGTAAACATTATTTTTAAGGAATACTCACACACTTGGTGAAATTACTAAGGAAAACAAGACAATGTTATCACAAAATGCATAATAATTGAGATCTTCTGGGTAGAAAGTGCAGTATAATTACGGAAGGCAAATAGGGAGCATTGAACATATTGAAAGTGTTCTGTTTCTTAAGCTGGTTGGTGGGGGATGAATTTTATGTATATTATGCTTTACATTATACACATTATATGATAAAATAATTCATAGTTTTTAAAGTGCCTTATATTTCTGTTTCTAGTGTTATCATAACAGATTTAAAATCCTAAAATGTCTCATCTGTAAAGTTAGAAATGCAACGTAGTATAGATTTAAATCGATTGACTGGTGAGAGCGGCAGGAGGCAGCCAAATGCCTAGGCAGATAGGGGTGGGTCCCCAGTGAAACTCTACCTCCAAGCCCAAGGCCATTTAAAACCTGAAAGACAAGCTGCAAGTTAAATCCTTGACTGGATTGAGAATTTATCTTCCCATTTGGCTTGCTTTCCTCTGATTGATCCCCACCCTTCACCTATTTTACATATACCTACCCTTTCCTAATTGGTTTTCTGTACTGTCGTGCCCATCTTTGAATGGTGTCTTTGCCTTAAACTTTTTTACATACTCCCCAACCAGCATGCACTCCCCATTTTGAGTATGTAAGAGGCCCCAGACCCAGCCAAACAGGAGAAATTTCCTGCCTTCGGGTAGGGGAAGCACCACCCGACCCCTGCATCCTCTCTTTGCTGAGAGCTTTCCTTTCACTTAATAAATTCTGTTCCACTCACTCTCTGGTGTCTGCGTGCCTAATTCTTCCTGGTTGTGAGACAAGAACTTGGACCTAGCTGAGCTAAGGAGCAGAAAGACCGCAACACTAGTAGTTTTTAAACTTCAGGATTGTCAAGAGCAAAACAAAACAAAACAAAATAGCAGAAAACCTCAGAAGGTATGAGAAAACAGTATGCAGCATAGCATGAGGCCATCTGTGGGATTCACTGCAGATAGCCTGAAGCCTCAGGCACCTGTGCAGGGCAAGATAAAAGATCTGAACCACTCCAAATAAAACTAGGACTTTGCTGGTTCTATCCATATAAAATAGGATGGCCTACAAGGAAACCCTTTTAGCAATGGTAAATTAAAAAGAAAACTGTCTAATCTCTATGTTTTATCCAGTGGAAAATACCCCTGGAATTTAGCAAGGACAAATTAGCCCATTCAAGCCTGAATTCACACGTGTGTTATCCCAAAATTCCCCAAGAAGAAACCTTATTAAGGAGTGGATGATGATGGACTGTCACCAGCACCATAGCAGCAGTAAATATTGATTCCCTCTCAACCCTGTCATCATAAAATTCCTATTTAGAATTTTAAAAATTAAGATTATGTAATTACTAATACACATGCTCTCTCACACACACACAGAGAGAAAGAGAGAGAGAGAGAAATAAGAGTCAGCAATCATAGCAAACAACAAAAGCAGACAAAGACTTCAGATCCTGGAGTCATTAGATTCAGAGAGACCCAAACCAACATACATCATAGTGAAATTACTAAACACTGGGACAAAATGACAATACAAAAGCTTCCAGAGAAAGGAAAAAAATAGCCACAAAGTACAAAAAAAAAAAACAATCATAATAACTTCAGGCTTCTCAGTAGCAGCATGAATGCTAAGAAATTTTAAGGAAGGTTTTCAAAATTCAAAAGGAAAATTCTGCAGACGTCTACACAACCAAACCATCCCAGCCAGTAGGAAAACATTCTCAGACATGCACATCTCAAAAAATGTACCTCCTATGCTCACTTTTCTTGACAACTTTTGGAAAATGTACTCCACTGAAAAGAAGAAATAAACCAAGAAAGAAGAAGTCCTGGTATAAAGTTGAAATGATCCTACAGAGGAATCTGAGAAGGGGAATCCCAGGGATGGTGCAGAGAAAGAGTCTCAGATGGTAACTGTACACCTGATAAAAAGAACACCCGGTGTGGTTCTGAGTAGGTTTGATGGCTCTGGGAGGGACTTCTGTGAAAGATGAAACCAGAAGAACGCCAGACACATCTGACATCTTAAGAAGAGAGGTAGAAAACTGGCAAAGCATTTGGGACTGTATTAATTGTAAGTACACAGAAAACACAGAAAATGAAATGAAAGAAGGCAAGGAAACAAAAAGTTGTACAGAAAAAGGAATTAATCATGTTTCCCCACTGGCCCCAATTGTGAATGGGGCCCCGTAAGTCATAATGATGCAACTGCTATGATGGGATAAAAAATAATCCTTGGGGACTGAGAGATGACAGAGCGGTGACTGAATGTGCCGTCAAAAGATAATGACAGAGGCTGAAAAATCAAAAAGTTATGATAGAAGTATGTTATTTAGAGAAAATGCTACAATTACCAACAAAATAAATCACTTAAAAGAGGTGAAAATGCATGCAAAGACTGAAGATTCAGAGGCCATGGAGAAAAGATGTACTGTTGTTTTTCTGAACAAACTGGTACCACATTTGTAAGTGTAAATCTTCTAGTACCCACATTTAAGGAAAAGTTAAAAAAAAAAAAAAAGCTAGTGAAATTAATTTTTTGTTTTTTGTTTTTTGTTTTTTTTGAGATGGAGTTCCGCTCTTGTTACCCAGGCTAGAGTGCAATGGCAACATCTTGGCTTATTGCAGCCTGCACCTCACGGGTTCAAGTGATTCTCCTGCCTCAGCCTCCTAAGTAGCTGGGATTACAGGTGCCTGCAACCATTCCCAGGTAATTTTTGCATTTTTAGTGGAGACAGGGATTCACCATGTTGGCCAAGGCTAGTCTCGAACTCCTGCCCTCACGTGATCCACCCACCTCAGCCCCCCAAAGTGCTGGGATTACAGGCATGAGCCACCATGCCCGGCTGTGAAATTAATTTTGATACATCTTATTTAACCAAATATATCTTTTTTTTTTTTTTTTTTTTTTTTTTTTTGAGACAGAGTCTCACACTCTTGCCCGGGCTGGAGTACAATGGCACAATCTCGGCTCACTGCAACCTCCGCCTCCCGGGTTCAAGTGATTTTCCTGCCTCAGTCTCCTGAGGAGCTGGGATTATAGGCAGGCGCCACCACACCTGGATGATTTTTTGTATTTTTAGTAGAGACGGGGTTTCACTATGTTGGCCAGGCTGGTCTCAAACTCTTGACCTCATGATCCACCTGCCTCGGCCTCCCAAAGTGCTAGGATTACAGGCATGAGCCACCACACCTGGTCTATCCATGTATTTTATTTAATATAATTTATTTAACCAAATTCACCATCATTTTCAAAAGTAATCATTATTAAAGAGATACACTTTTTTCATACTAAGTCTGAAATCCAGGGTGTATTTTATACTTGCAGCACATCTCAGTTAGGATTAGCCGCATTTCAAGCACTCAGTAGCTACATAAGTCTAAGGCTACCTTATTCAACAGGACAACTCTAAACTATGTGCATGTATAACTGTGATAACTGTTTTAAAAAATTGTAAAGGAGCACTGGTGTTAATATGTTGTCCACTTACTCCATGAATACAGAAATGTACTAATGTCATTCAGAGGACATTATATAATTGAAAAGACCAGGGAAAAAGGAACTTCCCTGAGCAAGTTCTATGTGAAATTGTAGACTGTATATTATCTGAACATGGATCTCATCTCCTGTATGGACTACTCTTTATATATAAAATGTCTTTTATTTTTACAATTCCCTTTCCCTTGTAAATGACAAAACTAATGCCAGACAAGTGGCTTGCCCAAATGTATTAAGTTATTTATAATAAATAACTAAGCTGGCATCAAATCCAGGCTGTCTGACACCACCGACCACAAGTTTCACCTCAGTGCTCTGCATGGGACTATATCTGAATGTGTGGGCATAGTTCCTTGAAGATAATAAGTGTCTAAGTAAGTATAGTACTCACTGATCTGAATATAATGTTTACTGTTCATATAACAGTAAAAAGACTATCAACATGCTTATACTTCTTAATGACTAAGTAACTCAAAATGAATATTTATTGAGTAAAGTAACTTAGTTTTAGAAGATATGGCCATTTGAAATAAGGTTGAAATGGAAGGTTTATGTCTCAACAAACTATCAGTGTTACTCAGGGGTTATGCAGTTAGAAGGAGCTTTTATAACTAATGAATTTAGTCCACGAAGTAATTCAACTAGATTGGTTAACTATTGCTGTGTAACAAAATACCCCCCAAAACATGGTGGCTGAAAACCGACATTTATTATCCCATAATTTATTGTGGGACAGGAGACCACAGGTAACAGCTTGCTGCCTTCGACTCAGAGTCTCCCATGAAGCCACAATATCATGCATCAAGGTGTTGGCCAGGTCTGCAGCCATCTCAGGGCTCACCTGGGGAAACCTCCACTTCTTAGCCCAATCGTGTGGCTGTTGGCCAGAGACATCAGCTCTTTTCTGCATGGGCCTCTTCACAGGACTCATGACATGCCAGCTTGCTTCCTCCAGAATGAGGGCTTGGGGGATAAGGATGGTCACACAAGATGGAAATCACAATTTTTTCTGTAACCTAATCTCAGAAGAGACATTCCATCACATTTGCTGTACTCTGTGCACTAGAAGCAAGTCACTAGATCCAGCCCGTACTTAAGAGATTACAAAAGGGCATGAACACCTGGAGGCAGGGATCATTAGAGCCATTCTAGAGACTGCCAACCTCAATGACAAACAATTTCACAATGCTTTACGCCTGGAAAATGTGGTTAGTGATTCCATCATTCATTCATTCAGCAGTATTTATCTTGCACCTACTTTGTACCAGGCCCTGGAGATCTTGGGAGCAAAGCAGATATTCTCATGGTCTTTATAAAATCTCCAGTCTATTGTCCTTGAAATTAAACCTAAAATGATTTTTATCACAAAGGATAAAGTGTTTTAAATAGCAAGAAAACTTACTTCAGGAACTTTTTGTGTTACTGCTTTTTCTAAACTGTTGCTCTTGTAAATCAAATACTGATGACCTTTCAGTAAAGATGAGAAATTACCCTGATCTTCCTACATCATAATTTTGTGATAACCCTTTGTTTGGATCTGTAGACTTTCTAGGTCAGTGAAAGCGCAAATGATTTGTGTTAATTTCTGTACTGACAATACAGTGTAAGGCCTACAGACCAGAAATTTGAGCTTACACAGCTGTGGAAAGAGAAGCTGCTAATGAATTTAGCTCTTTGTTCCTCTCAAGCCAAAAAGTGACAGAAAAAAATTTATAAGGTTGGTAAGGCCCCATTCAGATTCTATAACCAATGCTTTGTCCTCTAATGAAAAACTTGAGAAGTTTTTTACCAAGAATTAAAACTAGGATTATTTCAAAATAGAAAACAAACCATCAGTGATTGAAGGATCCTGAAATTTTTATTTCTAGAATTCTTTAAGTTATTTCTGTTTATCCTTATCAGGCTCTCTCCTCAGTGAATTTATTTATTTATTTATTTATTTATTTATTTTGAGATGGCATCTCGCTCAGTCACCCAGGCTGGAGTGCAGTGGCATGATCTCAGCTCACTGCAAGCTCCACCTCCCTGGTTCACACCATTCTCCTGCCTCAGCCTCCCAAGTAGCTGGGACTACAGGCGCCAGCCACCACGCCCGGCTAATTTTTTTTGTATTTTTAGTAGAGATGGGGTTTCACCGTGTTAGCCAGGATGGTATCGATCTCCTGACCTCGTGATCCACCCACCTCGGCCTCCCATAGTGCTGGAATTACAGGTGTGAGCCACCGTGCCCGGCCTCCTCAGTGAATATTTCATACAGTGCTGGGTGTCCATACTCCAGCCCATTTCTCAAGAGAGTATACTTAAAGCGTTTTATTTTCTTCTCAGATATCATAACATCTTCATATTTTTGAGTCACCAATTTGAGTAGAAACACAATAGCTTCATATACACACACACACACCATCTTGCTCACCCAATACAGATTGCATTTTCTACATAAGTGCATTTAAATAATCTGAGTATTTCAAGGTGGCAGAAAAGAAAGGCTCAAATGCATCAAAACAAATTAAAAGAGATAATTAAGCTCACTGAATAACACCAATGAATATATGTGAAGCAAGTTTATGTTGCAAATCACTTAGCTCAATTGCAGATACAACCTTGATATATCTAACAGAAAGAAGTATATTATATATATGATATAAATGTTTTATAAAAGCAAACTGACAAGACCTCCATGCATTTAGACCTTTTAAAATCACTAAGACTCAAGAATCTGCCTGTCCCAGATTCCAGCAGCAGCTTCGATTTTGAATGGCTTAATAATCCCCTATTGTGTAACAGCTCTGAAAGTTGCCCCCAGAATAGTATACCTATCATGGCTCAGCTAGTCACTTTTACAGATTCTAACCTGTGGACAACAATCTCTGCTACTTGAAAAATTGTAAATGTTTGTCTCACTTTAATAGCAAGTATATCTTAAGGATATATATTCTTTTACTCAAATTAGTGAGACATTGACAATCTCATTCTGGAGTTGTGTTAATAGACCCAAAAAATAAGAATTCCATCCACTCTCATTTGTTAACAATAAACATGATATATAAAATAACTTGTTTCTTAAAATGAATAATCAGATAATTCATTAATAAAAGCATTTGTAGCAAATGTTAATTCCAGAACAAAAACTTTTGAACCACAGAATATTCAACTACAAAATAATGCAGAACTCTATGACCTCAAAAGATGGAGAACCCTTGAAGTTTATTTGGTAACTAGCTGGGGATGGTGTATTGGCAAATATTTGTATACAGAACTAGAATTAAAGCCAGAATGATTTCAATAATTGCAAAATAAATGAATTTATATGATCAATGATTGAAGAAGCCTGAAAATTTTGTTTCTAGGATTGTATCTCCTACAGAAATTCATATGCTGTACAAAAATATATATGAAAGGATATTTACTGCTATTTTCACTGAAAAATAAAAAAGCATATAAAATGGTGAAAAACTTGAAAAAATTCTAAACTTCTGTTAGTATGGGAATGATTACAATGAGTGGTAAATTCTTGCTATAGAATGCTTTGCAACTCTTACAAAATATGAAGTGGAATAATATGTACTGACCAAGAAGAATATATTAAGTATAGAAAAAAAAGTTGCAGAATAATATTTATAAATGTATTCTTTTAAGAATAAAAAATAGGGCCAGGCACGGTGGCTCATGCCTGTAATCCCAACACTTTGGGAGGCCGAGGCAGGCGGATCACGAGTTCAGGAGTTCCAGACCAGCCTGACCAACATGGTGGTCAAGCCCGTCTCTACTAAAATACAAAAATTAGCTGGGCGTGGTAGCGCCTGCCTGTAATCCCCGCTCCTCAGGAGGCTGAGGCAGGAGAATCACTTGAACCCGGAAGGCAGAGGTTGCAGTGAGCCGAGATCACGCCATTACACTCCAGCCTGGGTGAGCGAGACTTCATCTCAAAGAAAAAAAAAAAAAGAAAGAAAGAATAAAAAATAGTAGAATATTATCTTATTAAAACTAAGTAAAGCATTTTATAATACAATCTCATTAAAATAATTATGTGTGCAGAAAAATGTAAAGGATACATTCCAACTATCAAGAATGCTTAACTGGTCAGGAGCAGTGGCTCATGCCTGTAATTCCAGCACTTTGGGAGCCCGAGGCAGGCAGATCACTGAGGCCAAGAGCTCAAAACTAGTCTGGGCAATGTGACAAAACCCCATCTCTACCAAAAATTCAAAAATTATCCAGGTAGGTTGGCACACGCCTGTAGTCCCAGCTACTCAGGAGACTGAAGTGGGAGGATTGCTTGAACACCAGAGGCAGAGGTTGCAGTGAACTAAGATCACGCCACTGCACTCCAGCCTGAGCAACAAAGCAGGACCCTGTCTCAAAAAAAAAAAAAAAGTTAACTAAAAAATAGGATTACAGTAGTAGGCAAGGGGGTATTAACTTTCACATTTTTTAATTTTATATGCTTTTATATTGTTTTATTAATTTTTTGTGTGAAAGTACATACTACTTTCGTATTACTCTGTGTGGTCCCTAGGGCTTCACTTTTTATATACTGAGAGCTTATACCTCATTATTTGTGTGTAATTAATTACAGACATGTTGACATGTGACAACCAATAAATCTTAGTGATATCAAAGGGCAGTGTTACAATAGCTATAATACACATTAAAATACTTTAACATATAGAGTGTAATATTATGTATGTACTGTTTGGCTTATGCAACAGCCCTAAGGCTGCAAACATTTCATTCAGGAGTAAGTAGTCTATGGTGTGGCCCACTAGCCTTCTAATTAGGAAGACTGTTCTTCAAAGGGAGCTACCACAAGTGTTTCTGTTATCCACATCTCTATCAGTTACTTTCTACAAATCAGGGTGTGATTTAGTTTTATTGATTGTATTAAGAAAGTGTTGCAGAAAATAATAATGCAGATTAAACTTAAGAGCATGTCATGTCTACAGTCATTACATTATAAATATTACAAAAAAACTAAGGAATTCTTCCAATATTCAAAAACTCATCTGATTCAGCAAAGTTGCCTATGTCATTGTTGATAAAATCAAGTTCCAATGTGTCTTTAAAGTTCTACTTTCATCTTCCTCATTAACACCAACAAAAAAATTAACTAACATTCATGTAGATCCTACTTATTCATCAATTATAATCATAGGTTAGCTGCAGATATTTGTTTGGCTCAAATTGGTGAGATATTCCATGACAATCAACTGGGCATATGGGATTTACATAATGAATGTTGTAATATTTGATTATTTATAAATTGCATGCTTCAAATGTATAATAAACCTGTATCTGACACACACACATTTTTCAGAGCTGGTTGTTTAACATTAGCAGCACAATGCTGGATTGAGGGAACATGAGTAGTGTTCACTCAGCTCAAAATTTCATCCACTGATACTGTTGATATATCTTCTCAAAAGAATTCATGCATTATGTATCACCAAATTGGTATAGGTGAGTTCAGAACAGGGAGATGTTGACAAAAAGGCCACATTTTCAGCCCAGCATCAATTTTTCTGTGTTTGGCCGTGTGCTTTTTAGGACCAGCTGTTTAAAATCTAATTATTTTACAAAGGCTATGAATAGGTATCCTTGGACAGCAGTTAATTAAAATTTTATACACACTTTTAAAAGGCTGTTTTGAAAATAAGCCTGAAGAAAATTGATTGGATTTTTAAAATAATCACAAATAATGTTCTATGTTAAAAGAAGTGAACTTTATTTTTAATTGACTTAGGTTCAAACTTCAGAAAAAAAGTGCTCAACGTAATACAACTCCCATACAAAAAGCACCATGGCCCTGAGGGTATTGGGGAGAAGATGGCAGTTTTGGTAAAGCATGTTTGTATTTGGCAGTGCAAATTTAAAAAAAGAAAATTCTTAGAAGCTAACGATTTAGTCTGTCACAGTAAACATTTTGGTTTTAACTTTTGGGGGCTAGGTAAAGCACAATACATTTATCAAATTATCTTTTATCGCCTTGCTTGGTTTACATATGGATCAGCTTCTAGAATTCTCATTTTGTCTATTCCAAATTCAGTATTCTTATGAACACACATGGAAAATGGTTGAAAACAAATAGAGATGTGTACAATCAACAATAATAAAATAAAATCCAAATGCCTTATCTCACTGGATATGCAGCCCTGCTTTTGCATATTGTGTGGTCCAGAATATACACAAGACCAACCAGCGACTTGCTAAATTCCTCTCATGTATAAATCCCAAAGGCTCAGCATGAGCAACAGGGCCCAATCAGCTCTGTTTACAAGGGGAGACTACCAGTTCTTTTGCCTTCCGCTACTGTTTAATACCAGCTGTTTGTTCTTTCTGGTCCTCCCCCTTCTCTCCCTCCTCCAGGTCTCATTTTAAAAACCTACCCCATAGATACCCAATTCAATCCTTCTGAGTTGCCTTGGCAACTCTCAAAGATAGGATAGTTCACAGCTTCCCAGTGTAATTCCATCACATCTCTCAATTAGTTTAGTTAAGTTAAACCTTTTATGAACAAATATTCCTTAGAAGTATAATCAGGAATTGGCTCACCCTAAATTATGTTTAGAGATCCCCACGGGTGATTTTTTGTGTGTATCCCCAGGGCTCTCTTCTTCCAAAGTCCCTTTCTCTAATGTCTGAAAGCAGGACTAGATTATTATTCAACCCATCTTCATGTTTCTCTCCACTATCTGTGAACTTTACCTTGATGATTTACTTTTGTACAGTGTCTTCTGCCTGGTCAGGACCATTGGTATCCCCTAAAGCTTGGCAGGGTTCCTTGGCTGGCAATCATTACCATGTTTTCAAATTTTCCACTTCAGGTCCTCAAAAAGTTCATGTTGTAAGCAAAATATTACACGGCATATGATGTTTGCAAAGCATACAGAAATAAGTCATGCTTTGTTTATATTTTAAGAGGAGAAAATCACCTCTGGCCCACCTTCTCAGCCAAGTAGTGCTACCACAGAACAGACGGCACTGCCTGCCAAACAAGGTTAACTTAAATTACTTCATCAAGCCTGCTCAGGAGAGCTTCCCAGATGGATTGCCTGGCTCTTCAGACCTGAAGAAAAGTTATCCTTACTTTGCAAAAAATTAAATGAGAACAAATTTTTGTCTTTAGAATTTTGACAGTGCTCTTTTACAGATCTAGTTCTGGTTATTTAATACATATAACTTGATAAGGAACAGGAACAACTAAGGGGTTTTTTACTTTAATTCGTTAGATTCAATGGATGAAGTAATTAAGCATTGTAACATCACACTAAAGATTGTTAAAGGTAAAGCCACACAATTTTTAACTGGCTTAACTCCCTTATATAAGCAAATTACATTCAATTTCTACTGAGCAATGTATGCTGAATTAAGCCAATAATTTGTTACTATACATTTGCGATGGATATAAAAGTGAGGCAATAAACACAAAATTGTTACAAAGTAATAAATCATACCTATAATGTGATGAATGGGAATGTTTTCTTGAGTATTAATTAAATTTAGTATGGCTATTCTTGGGATCATACACTATTAGAGCTGAGATTCCCTCTGCAAGTCTAATAAGAGTTGAAATTCACATATCATGAAACAAATTTAAGGTCCCACACTGACCTACTCAATAGGCAGATAGGAAAATAGAAATCACCATTTGTGGCAATATTTCTTGCTATTGGAAGCATGTCTTAGTGAAAAACTAGTTTCTCTCTTTTTTATAATTCTCTCCCTTCAAAATATCTGTACACTACACATTTTGACCTAAGCAAAGGTGAGCTAATCAATGTTTGCTGCCTGCAGTAAATTTAGAGAAAAGACTTTAGACCTTATCTCTTCAGTCCCTGAGGTGATCATTCTGGAAAATCTTGCAATTCTGCTTTTCCACAATTTCTTACTCTGTAAAGAACTGAACACTTCACAATTCAGTTGCACTCATAAAGACAACTTGAAAGCAACTAAAAAACAATTAATTTGATAAAAAGTATGATCATACAGGATCTGCTCACTTGTTTTTAAATATCTAAGCCCTGAACAGTTAGATAATTTTGTTTTATTGTGTCCAGATCTGAGAGGTAGTCATATGTTAAAAATTCATGAAACTGAGAAAAAAATTAAACATTGACATTGATCTGGAAAATTTCATAAAGTATAGTTCTGTCCATCTGTTAACTCAAAGCATTTCAATTTATTGGTTCAAACCATGGAAAGGGCATTCAAAGCATACCATGAGAAAACCTTGCTGAAATTTGCTTATACTGTAAGGAATCCTCATACAGTACCTTAGAGATTAGTTCAGCAACAAATATAACAGCCCTCAAATAGTGTCTTGAAGCTGTTCAGTATTACTGAAGAAAATTTGTTGTATTTTTAGGTAAATGTAATTATTCCTCATTTCTCTTATTATGTAATAGTAATTACATGAACAGATTCCTGTGGAAATTTAAAAAAGTTTATTGTTTCATTATAAGCCTATTATAGAAAAATGTTTTGTTATAATCTAGTCTAGGTGTCTCTAGACTAACAACTACTTATTTATAAGACTGATTTACTGCCAAAAACTCTTACTCTGTGCCTAACTCCAGTCACTACTTCCATAATTTGTTCTTGTTATGTTTTCAGTGAAAGGAAAGGTTAGCAGGTTATTCTTCCTCATCTATAACTCAGCATGAATATAGCTGCTTTTATTTTTAAAGGCAAGTAAGACTCTCTGGCTGCTGATTTTTTTCTTGTGCATCCATGGAAGAAAATAGATTTTAAGAAGAAAAGAAAGGAAAAAGTACAAGTAAACTTGTATTTACTGAAAACACTATTTAATTTAGCCTAGACAGTTTGTTGAGAAGGACACATACAAAGAGATACATAAATCTATATCTTATTATGAACTATTTTTGTCCTCACTTATGTTCCTGAAGTAATAAAAATGCTTGCAAAAAGCAGCTTCTAACCCAAATATACTTTTTTGCCATCCGTTCCAGCGAAGGCATTTTTGTAATTAAGATTTAAATTCTAGTGGAGTTTCTTTTATCAAAGTAAACTAACTTTACAAAAACAGCCTTAAGAATTTTTAGAGACTCTTCTGATTGTGTTAATGAGATTTCTTTTTTAACATTTAGTGTAAATGTGCTTTTATCTTAGTCTTCTCCATCTCACATAATTAACTGAGATGCTCAGGCCCACACAGAGCCATGATTCTTGCTGGCTCTTCTTCCCGCAGGCCCCATATCAAATCCAATAGCTTTCACCTGTGCCTTCAAAATAGCCCCCACTGAATGTGTTCACTTCTCACCACCTTCATTCTTATCTTCTTGGTCCATACCTGCATCCTCTCTGCCCCGGTCTGGTGTGCTTTAGTAAGTTTTCCTACAGTTAATTCTTCATGCAGCCCTCGAAGGGTCTTTAAAATGCAAGTCAGGGCCAGGCGCGGTGGCTCACGCCTGTAATCCCAGAACTTTGGGAGGCCGAGGCGGGCGGATCCCAAGGTCAGGAGTTCAAGACCAGCCTGGCCAATATGGTGAAACCTTGTCTCTACTAAAAATATAAAACTTAACCAGGTGTGGTGGTGGTGCGTGCTTGTAGCGCCAGCTACTCGGGAGGCTGAAGCTGAAGCATAGCATGAACTCGGGAGGCAGAGGTTGCAGTGAGCCAAGATTGCACCACTGCAGTCCAGCCTGGGTGAGACTCTGTCTCAAAAAAAAAAAAAAAAAAGAAAAAAGAAAATGCAAGTCAGATGATGCTTTTCTTCTGCTTGAAACTGACCAGTGCTTACCAATGTTTGCATTGGTAAGAAGAGAATAATGACAGCATTCAGAAAAACCTACTTAATCTGTAGTGTTAACAAAGTAATGTGCAATCATAAATTTAACCTTAAAAATCACAAAATTTCTTATGTAATAGGTTAATTTCCACTGCTCAAATAAGTCTTCATCTCAAAATTACCCACTGAAGGGTAAGTGTTTAAAAACATCTCTTTTTTTATTGGCTTTAAGGCCATTTCTCTCTTTGGCAGTTTAAATTCAATAATAATGTAATTTGTCATCACCAAGAATGTTCTTAACTAGCTACTTTGTTAGTACTGCCAATCTTAAAATTGATGAATGTCAGTTACAAATAATTCTGATGTCATTTTACTTTAATATACTCAGCAGGGACCATCTATAAATCCTAAAGAAAGTCCCAGACAGCCTCAGATAAATAGCATACTTTCCCTCTGATGGCAGAAAAAATAAAAATAAAAACTGATCAAAATTCTAGGCAGGTTGAGGTTTATTTTTCTTTCATCTGAATCGATCAGTCTGTTATTGTAAACTTAAATCAAGGCACTTTTAATGAGGTTTTCAACACAATCATTATTGAAAATTTAATATACAGAAAAAATGGTTCGGGGTGACTTAATAACTAAAGTATTACAATCCTATTGACCAAAAACTCTGATTAAGAATTTGAATTGTGATAATAATAGTAACAATGAATGAAAATAGTAGTAGGTTTACTTTTTGGGCATGATTAGGAAGCAATCATGCTACATTTAGGGGTTGCTCTAGTGCTTCGTCCTCCCTTAATCATATATATAATATGTGTGTGTGTGTGTATGTATATACTTTTTTTTTTTTTTTTGGAGACAGAATCTCACTCTGTCACCCAGGCTGCTCCGCCTGCTAGGTTCACGTTATTCTCCTGCCTCAGCCTCCCAAGTAGCTGGGACTACAGGCGTCTGCCACCACGCCCGGCTAATTTTTTGTATTTTTAGTAGAGACAGGGTTTCACCGTGTTAGCCAGGATGGTCTCGATCTCCTGACCTCGTGATCCGCCCATCTTGGCCTCCCAAAGTGCTGGGATTACAGGCGTGAACCACCGCGCCCAGCCAATCATATTTTTTACCTCCTACTATGTTTATGACCAGGTATACCCTCATGGCTGGAAGTATTTTCTTTTTACCAGTAAAACTGGCCTAATAATATAAACCAGCATTTCCCCAAGTGTGTTCTGCAGTACGTAAATCTTAGAATGTTAAAAGGTAATTTGCTAATAATAATAACAACAACAATAATAATAAGGTTCTTTGGTCAATAAGCTTGGGAAAGATTTTGCTAATAAAAATTTAGTTAGTTTCTTTGCTGTAGGACGTCTTAGGGCCTTGCATATACTAAAATAAACTGTAAACCTCAAAGAGGAATTAAATACCAGTTTCCCAAATGATTTGACCACTGAACCATTATCTTAAGGAATATCTTTGGAGAAGTGTTCTGGAAAATGCTTCTGTCATTCATCATGTGAAAATCTTTGACATTGTTGGGACACTTGTCTGATGAAAGAACTGGAGCTTTCCCATAGACTTAGTGGACAATGAGTCCAGCAGAACTGCAGTGGTCAAAACTGCATAATCTCTTTTGCCTTCTTCTGGACCTCTGAAATTCCAGGGCTTCATGTTTACTATTCATTGTTTAATGATCTATGTTATTAAGCAGTAACTCAACTCTACAGTCCCATGACCTTCTTAGATCCAAAGGACTGTTTCCATACCTTCCTCCATTTAATTTCTTTGGGGCATCTGATAGCACTGATCATTCAATATTACTTAAAATCTCACATTCTTGGTTCTTCTACCTCTTTGGCTCTCTTTTCTGTTTCCTACGGAATTCCTTTTTCTCTGTTCAATCTTTATATTTTGCTTCTCAATGTTTTGCTAGCCTTCTCTTCTCTTCTACTTTCTTTCCCTCTTTTATTTCATCTGTATTTATTGCTTCACCTATCATTAGAAACTGATGGTTCACAAAGCTATACTTTTAACTGAGATCTCTGTGACCTCCACATGTCTACAAAACCTCTCCACTTGAATGTATAACCTGTAATTAATTGTCACCCTCTTCACTATAGTGTTCACAGGTAGCTTAAATTTGGGCTGCAATGAAATTAATTCATCATCTTCCTACACAGCTAAAGAAAGTTCCTAATTCCTAGTATTTCTTATCCTCATTCAGTGTTGAATTCACAGAAATTATCATGGCTGATGGTATCATATAGTGGGAAAAACACTTGGTGTGGAGATAGATTAGTTTAGTGTAAGTTGTACAACTGAGTTAATAACTTACAGTTAAATAATCCTGGGTAAGTCAGTTCAAAATTTTGGATCTCAGTTCCCTATGTATGAGATATTAGATAATCCTGTACTTCTTTGTTGCAGTCTTTAGTGACTATATTATTTCCCTTTTGTCTTGGAAGATTTTAGCTTCTATCTTATTGGTACTCTATCCAACACTCTCCTTTAATGGTTAAATGTTTGGACTGCCCTTCCAACATGCTTGTCATGTAACTCTCTGGATTCCTGTGCTCCAATTGTCATGAACTCTATATTACCTCAGCCACTCACTCCCACAGTTGAATGCTAGACCTTGTCATAACAAATAAAGCGATCCTAAAATCTAAATTCTAAGCACCCATTGAAGCATCTTAGTCCTTCAGTCCTTCAACTACACTGGGACCTACAACCCATTGATCCAAATACTTCTCTAACATTTGATTCCCCTCCTCCAAAGCACCTTTATTTACTTAACTTCTCACCTAAGATTCCATTTCATGACGAAGCCTATGGTATTCCCCTGAGTACACCCTCAACTTCCTTACCTTGACTTCTCATCTTTGTACTCACTTGGCAAAACCCCTACTCTGGTTAAATCTAACTCTCTGACTGACTTATAACTCTTTGATACAGGTGAAGATGGTTAGAAGAAAAATGTACACCATATATTAATTGTCAATCTCCTTTTTTTTTTTTTTTTTTTTCTATTTCATTCACCAATATAGTCCTGGCACCTAGAACAGTACCTGGCATACAATAACTGTTTGGTAAATATTTGTTGAATGAATAAATGAAGTATATGTGCTCATAATTCATACAGAATTCCATTGACTCGACCTGTGAATACATATCCCTTTTCTTCCACTGTAAAGAGCTTATATATTTTAGAAGAGGTCTAACTTTCAAAAGAGTAAATTAGCAAATGCTTTGTGTTTGTCTTCAAGGAAGCCCTCAGCATATTTGTGATTATTGAATCCACAGTTAATATTTTCACTTTGATTGTGGAACTTTTATATAAAATACATGATGATTTGCAGAAACCATGACATTTTCCTGCCTTGAGGCTTTGAAATAATTATATCTCTAATTCATTATTGTAACAGGGGAAGTTGAGACTAGAATGTTATAATATTGGGGTTTTAATGATGAGAAAAAGCCAGGAAGACTCGAGTATCCATAGCAACAAAAATTTCTTTTTATCTTTGAAGTGACCAAAGGTGATTATTTCTTTTCTTTACATTATTATATCAGAGTTTATTACAGAGGTAAAAAGCACATATTAGCTTTCAAGTGAGTTGAAGATATTTAAGGCAGAAGTACATTCAACTACCACTACACCCCTATAGGAGGCTTCTCCTTTCCCCAAACAAAGGCGTGCACAGCTCTAATGATTCAAAAGTAAAAGGGTTATAAACAAGACTTGAGGTATGACTTGTCAGTTAGAACTTTTGGCTAGGTGGGGAAGAAAAACAGCTATGATATGCAATCTGAATCACTGAAGTGGTACCATAAAATCTTGAGACAGTGGAATGAGTATCAAGAAGATCTCTATGAGTCTTTAGAAATTCAGCCTCACTAAAATAAGACAGAACTTGTTTAGGTGGCAGAATTTATGAGACAGAGAATAACAGATAGATAGAAAGGAACCTAAGGACAATATAGCAAAATGTTAATAGGTGAGTAATAGAGAAAAAAGGGAGGACGTATTTTCTCCATTTTTCTGTACCTTTGAAATATTTCATAATTAAAATAACTTTAAGATTAAAAAAGAGATTTCATGAGATAGATTTAAGGAGATGAGATGATTAATTGTAAGATTAAGGTGTTTGAAAACCACGTTCTGCTTCAAACTGTCTTTGCAGTATTTGACTCATTTTGTTAATTACAAATGACTGGGAAAGAGTTCATCAAATAATCTGTCCTCAAAAGCTATTTTCATCTAAATGTTCTTTTTATCTATTTATAAAACATTTTCACTTATCTATGATTCAACTAGTTCTTTGATGTTATTGGATGTCTTGTACTGTGGACATCTGTCTCTGATTTTGTAGGGATCAGTAGTAGATTGATTTTTATTTCCATAAGACTCATTGAACTTGCAGTTTCATTTTGTCAAAATAATAATAGTAACAACATTTATAACAGTAATAACATCAACAACAACACATATCATCCAAGTGCTATTTTAATTATATCATACTCTATTTAATCCTCATATCAAAGTCATAAAGTGAATACTGTTAATACCCTCTTTATACAAATAAGAAAAATGAGTTACAGAGAGGTAAGAAATTTGTTCAGGTTCATAGCTAGCTTCAGAGCTTGTACCCTCTTTTATTTTTTAATTAGGATTTTTTCCTAATTTTTAATTTTTATTTTAAGTCCTAGGGTATATGTGTAAGATGAGCAGGTTTTTACATAGGTAAATATGTACCATGGTGGTTTGCTGCACCTATCAACCCATCACCAAGGTATTGAGCCCAGCATGCATTAGCTATTTTTCCTAATGCTCTCTCTCCCACAACTCCACCTCCGACAGGCCCCCGTGTGTGTTGTTCCCCTCCTTGTGTCCATGTGTTCTCATTGTTCAGCTCCCACTTATAAGCGAGAATATGCGGTGCTCGGTTTCCCCAACCCCCAGGTCATGGACAGGTACCTGTCCAGTGGCCTGTTAGTAATGGGCCACACAGCAGGCGGTGAGCAGCAGGCAAGCAAGCATTACCACCTGAGCTCCACCTACTGTCAGATCAGCAGCAGTATTAGATTCTCCTAGGAGCCTGAACTCTATTGTGAACTGCGAATGCCAGGGATCTAGGATATGTGATCCTTACGAGAATTCAAATAATGCCTGATGATCTGAGGTGGAACAGTTTCATCCTGAAATCATCTCCAACTTCCCGTGGAAAAATTGTCTTCCACGGAACCTGTCCCTGGTGCCAAAAAGGTTGGGGAGCTTAAAAATTACTCTATATTGCCTCTTGATTATGGCTCTAGAAAGTTAAGGAGTTTTTCTTAATCATACACTATGATTTTTTTGTGCTGTAAATACTTATTCTGCTTCACTCTCCTAGGTGTTAGGGATTTTAGTGAGCCAGGAAGGCCATATAAAGAACAGGACAAAGGAAAGAGAATAACATAAAATATAAATGAACAAAATATTCAAAAATATTTTTGAGGGTAAATAATAAATATGGGGGATGGACAAAAGATGTACAATATGTACATAATTGATGTTCACAATAAAGAAAAATAATGAAAGATAATAAATAATGGTTTACTTTAAGAAAACTTTTCAGAAAGAAGTTTCTTTCTGATTGAAAGGAAGTACTGTATCTCAGACCAAAAATATAAAAGGCACAGAATGGTAAGCTTTGAGATATATCCTAGTAACATCTTGGGATTCTAAAATAAAGACTTTCTTGGATCTCCGGGTACAATAATCACATCATCATAAAGAGAAAATAAGCAGGCTGTCCTTGTATGTCTACAAAGAAACATTCAACTCAATAACATTGGAGCTGTATTCTCAAAAGTCACAAAGAAAGTATAACCCAAACATTGTATTCTTAGCCAAACTATTGTGCAAGTATAAAGGCCATTGAAAATTTTTTCTGAATATGTGAGAACCCAGAGAATATATTTCCCATCACTTCTCTTACATAAACTGTTAGAGGACAAACGTCAGCCAACCAGGAGTTGTCTGGAAATACCAATGCAAACTGACTAGCAATGACTATTAATTCCTTTTATTAGTGGTAACTGAAACAAATATAAACATGTGTATTATGGTTACTGAACACAATGTAGAAATAGTTTTTTAAAAATAGCTATAGCTGGAATTAAAAAGAAAAAGAGTGGAGATAGTGTAAAAGTATATTGATTTTCTCACCTACTAATATTAAAGATAAGATAATATGATAGGCATTTATTTCCAGTTCAAATATGTGTCAAATATTTAAATTTAAAAAGATGTTTATATATTCTTTAGTAAAATGGCCAAGTCAGATACAGATAAATATTTGTATTCAATTTGTACTCATACTGAGCTAATATATATTAGACTTCTATAATCGTTAGCTTTGGCATACAATATAAGGTTCACTGAATTTCTCTGAGATAGACATCATCATACCTATTCAGACTGGGAAATTGATCTTTACATTATTAAATTAACTAGAGCCAAACAGTGAAATCAGTGGTATAGAGCTGGTATATGAAAACAGGTTCTATGAATGCCAAGTACTGTTTATTTTCTAGAACTCTCTTTCAAACCAATAGTGGCAATAAACACCATGGTGGTTAAGACTACAGGCCCCAGCACTACAGATGGCTTTCTGTGCTACCTTGGAAAACTTACTGTACCTCTCTGTGGAACCTCTTAGTTGCACCATCTATTCATCTATAAAATGAGGATCATAAAAGTACCAACGTTGTGGTGTTTTTGTTGTTGCTGCTGCTGCTCTTATTATAACAATTTCGAAAAACTTGAGAGTTCTGAGTTCATCTATCTCTGTGAAAACTTTGAATTAAAAGCTTTATGTAAGTTATTGTGCTAATAAAGTATTTTTCATGGATTTTTATTATAAAATCAATGCAAAGTTATTGTATAATTTAGGGAAATTATATAATTATAGCTTATGTAATTATATAAATAATATTATTTTCTAAGTACGCTCCCAAAAAACCACCTAGTGGCAACTATTTTTAACCGTTTGGTATTTTTCTTACCAAAATCTTTCTATGTTTTATTTTTCCATAGTTGTGATTACACTATACCATATTTTATATTACAGCATATACATTTTTTGCATTATTCAAAATCATGCTTAAATATGATCTTAATAGCTGTGTAGAAGCCCTTTATATAAATATGCTATGTCTAACTATTCTTTTGATATGAGGAATACCTTTAAAAATAAATCACTTTTGGCCAGGCGCAGTGCTCATACCTGTAATCCCAGCACTTTGGGAGGCCAAGGCGGGCAGATCATGAGGTCATGAGATCGAGACCATCCTGGCTAACAAGGTGAAACCCCATCTCTACTAAAAATACAAAAACTTAGCCGGGCATGGTTGTGGGCACCTGTAGTACCAGCTACTCAGGAGGCTGAGGCAGGAGAATGACATGAACCCGGGAGGCCGAGTTTGCAGTGAGCCGAGATCACACCACTGCACTCCAGCCTGGGTGACAGAGCAAGACTCTGTCAAAAAAAAAAAAAAAAAAAAAAAATCACTTTCCACATTTGTAATTATTTACCTAGAGTAGAACCCAAGAGATGGAATTACTTGGTCAAAAAGGATTCATATTTTTAAGATTTCTATATATTTCCAAGTTCCATGAGCTAAACTATGTACAGAACTGAAAATAATGCCAAAGGCATAGAACCTTTTTAAAATGCTTTATGTAGTAAATATATTAATTATCTGTTTGTTTTAAATACTTCTCCATTATAGTTTGCTTTAAATATATATGAATTTTAAAAATACAAAGTGTTTCATGTTAATCATATCTGTTGATCCTTTTGTTTATAATTTCTTTTAATATTCTTCACTAATGAAATCATTCCCCAGCTGGATAGCTAATATTTTCTTATATTTCCTTATTTAATATTTACACACAATCGGCCTTAGAAAATTCTTTAATCTCATATAATTTAGCCACTTTTTCTTTAGTATTCTACTTATGCTAATAAGATTAATAATCTAGGTGTAAAACTGAAGTTATCAAAATTAGTCAGGTTCAATCAAAATTGGACATGCCTGGTTCAAAACAAAAAAATACTCAAGACATAGCTAAGTAGGGAGAGCTACATTTCAAGGTTATTTGAGCTCTCAGTGTTTCTTTGCTGTGTTTCTTTTTCTTGCAGGACTAAACAATGTCATCCAAGACTATAAGAGATATAAAATCCAAGGAAAAATAGGAGGAAGTTAGGTTGCTTTTAGATTTTTAACCTTTAAGCTTGCATGTAGGCAATGAAAGGGAAGGGGCTTACTGTTTTCTAAAAAATTTGATAGGCCTTAAGTTTCATGTGTTCCATTGGTTGGAGAATTATCTTGACAGAAATTGTTAAACTTAGAAGGCTTCTCACAGTTATCTATCCTAGCCACCCACTGTTATGAAGTTGTGGTGTTGATATGGTTAAAACTTTGAGTGCAATGCCTGAACATGCCAAGGAACTTTACAAAAAAAAAGGAAAGCTCTCCTTGTTTCCAGACTAAGCAACCAACTCAGCTATTTCATAAACTGACAAATAAAGTTGAGCAACCATCACTGTTGTTAGAGAGTGAATCAGCATAACGACAAGAAAACGTAGGTGGATAATAATAAAATACTGTCCTGGTGGGAGAAGACTTGGTCTGATTCCAGTTTTGCTGTATTAATGAGTCCTCTCCAGAAAGGACAGTAACATCACAAAGCGGCTTTGCCAGTCCCACCACACTCACTCTCACACTACTTTTCTGGTATGTATTTGAAATGGGATTAGCTTGTCAGTAAAACACTTGTCTTTTACTTCTTAAAAATATTACATTTAAATAGAGTTAAAATATCAAGGATATTTAATAATTTTTCTATGCCCTTAAGCAATAATGTTTTTAGGATCTATGTTAAGTCACATTTTCAGTAACCACAGCATAATAATCAGCACTTTAAGAAGCAACAGACTAATTCGTGTGTTTTCTTTCTTTCTTTCTTTCTTTCTTTCTTTCTTTCTTTCTTTCTTTCTTTCTTTCTTTCTTTCTTTCTTTCTTTCTTTCTTTCTCTTTCTCTATTTCTCTCTCTTTCTCTCTCTCTTCTCTCTTCTCTCTTCTCTCTCTCTCTCTCTCTCTCTCTTTCTTTCTTTCTTTCTTTCTTTCTGAGACCGAGTCTCGCTCTGTCATTCAGGCTGGAGGGCAGCGACAGGATCTCGCCTCACTGCAAGCTCCGCCTTCCGGGTTCACGCCATTCTCCTGCCTCAGCCTCCTGAGTGGCTGGGACTACAGGCGCCTGCCGCCATGCCTGGCTAACTTTTTCTATTTTTAGTAGAGACGGGGTTTCACCGTGTTAGCCAGGATGGTCTCGATCTCCTGACCTCGTGATCCACCTGCCTCATCCTCCCCTATAAATATATTTTAAATTAACAATAACCTAAAAAAAAAAAAAAAAAAAAGTTGAGTATGGTTTCAAATTATTTGAGAACACAATGCTTATAATATTTTATACAAGTTCCATTTCAAAAAATAACTTGGTTTATTTACTGAACATTTATTGAGCATATGCTATGTGCCGAGGCTTTGGAATACATCAATAACTAAAATAAAAAAGAAAAATTCTTACCATTGATCCTTCTGAGAGAACTGTACTGTATCTTCACACTGGTATTAGTTACACAAATCTACATTCATGGAATCTACATGTAATAAAATTGCATCATAGTAAATACACATACACAAATAAATACATGTAAAACTAGTGAAATCTGAAAAGAGTGAATGGATTCTACCAGTGTCAACTTTCTAGCTGTGATATCACAATATAGTTTTGCAGCCTTACCATTGGCGGACACTGGATGAAACACAAAGGGTCTCTTTGTATTATTTCTTACAACTATATGTGAATCAACAATTATCTGAAAATAAAGGTTTTTTTTGTTTTTGTTTTTGTTTGTCTTTTTTTTTTTTTTTTTTTTTTTGTACAAGAAATTGTACAAATTCCTTGCCTTTGGAACTTAAATTCTAGTGGCTGGAAACAGACAAAAAGTAATAAACATAGTAAATAAGTAAATTATATAGTAGGATAGAAAGTGATTACATACTATAGAAAAAAATATAAGGCAGAGTAAGGAGAACCAGGAGTAGCCTAGGCCTATTATGAAGGTGATAGTTGAGCAAAGATTTAGATCAGTGTTTACCTGTGGGAAGAGCATTCAGCAGAGGGAACAGCCACTGCAAAATCTATAAGGCAGAAATGAGCTTCAGTGTTTGAGGAGTTATGGGGGGCAGGTGGCTGGAACAGAGGAAAGCAGCAGGTAACTCATAGAGAGCCATGAGTCCCCAAATGCTGGAAGATCTTGGAGGCCATTGTAAGGACTTTGCTTTTTCTCTGAGTAGGAAACCACTGGAAGTTTTTTGAAGAGAGCTGTTGACATTTGACATACTTGTAAAGGATCACCCTGGCTCCACTGTTGAAAACAGAATATAAGAGAGTAAGAGTGGAAGCAGAGAAATCTGTCAGGAGGTTATTCTTTTGCAAGCATCAAGAAGAAAGTAGTGATGGACAGAAAATTTAAGAACTAAGACAAAATCTAGCAGTGCACTACTTCTGTACTATAACTCGCACATCAGTGCCTCAGATAACAATTACGAAATCCACAAACACATTTCCAAGGAGAACTGCTTATAAGTAGATTATGCAATGCCTAATTTGCATAAATTACAAACGTTACTCTTTATCATGGGAAATCATAAAGGCCTCATTTGTAAATGGTAAGTCTTTTCTTTATGAAACATCAAAACACTTAATAAAAATCTTGTCATATCTCATTTAGAAAACTTCTGCTACCCTCACTGCACCTATTCCAATTGTTTGAAACGCGAAGGAGGCTCTCTGCTACATCCCTTTTTCTTGCCTGATTGAAGCGTCCTAGATCAGGGCCACTGGCAAGGTAACTCCGGCTCCCTATACTGACTTCCTCAGAGGGTCAAGGAGAAACCAGATTCATCAGCCCCATATAATTACAAGATAAATCAAAAGAACACATTTATTTCTCCATGCCATCAAGTGTGATGTTATCCAACATAAAAACGTTTAAGGCTTTTGAAGAAATAAGATGACTGCATTGCCTATTGCTTAAAGACTGAACATTCCCATAAATTGAATAAGCATAGCTACAAAGCTCATTCTGTGCTTCATGGGCTGTTGTTTCTCTACCTCTGTCATCTTACTCTGAATATATTACAGGTGTGTTGTTGAGTGTTTCTATGGTCCATAAAAAATACCTTTTTTAAATCATTAAACTATCTGCACTTGTTTGCTACAATAAAAGATGAAATTTTGAAACAATTTAATCTGTTGAGTACTCAAAAGCAGCTGTTCATTTGAAACTGTGGTTTATCTTGAAGTTCTGCCAGCCCAGTGGAAAAGTTTTAATACAATTAAATGAGACTGAAGCTGAAGCAGAACAAATATGCACTATGTGGTAGAATAAAACAAAAAGCAAAATTCTACTTAAAGAATTTGAAAGGGATAGAAGGAGCTGCATATGCAAATATTGAAGATTGCTTCTATTTTCTTTTTGGCAACACAATATTGACAATGAAAATGTTCCTCATCTGATCCTAGATATAAAAAGAAAATAATTTCAGCACTATTAATTCTATAAAAACCCCCACATTTGCCATCTCTCAGCCACAGATTTCAGTTTCCCTGTTCCCAGACATCACAGCAGGGGGAGTTGCCTCCTACATGAAGGTTTTCTTTAGCAAAAGGTGTTTCATGTGACAGAATACCTCTTTATGCTTTTTTAGATGTCATAATCCTTAAGAAGAGAAGCTAAATGAAGATTTTAAATTTTCTGTAACTTCCTATGCTGCTCACAAATTAACTTGATTTACAGCAATATGCTAAGGAGAAAAACACATCCATTACTCAAAGATGTAGATTCTATAAACTCAGTGTTTTTACATATTAAAAAGTAACTTGGTTATGCATTATGGTTTTTTACCTGCACATCAACATTGTGAATTATTTATTAATTTAAAACACTGTCATATTACATCACATTAAGAGTGATATAGGCTGAGGCTTTAAATATGGAGCCAAAAAAAATGCACCCTTTAAACACATTCGTTATATTGTCAATACTGGCAATAAATCATCAAAACCTTTTAGACATTGTAGAAATAATGTTTTTTTTAATTGTTATAGAAAGTAATTACTCAGCACCTGACACTTATAGCATAATTAAGCCTTTCTTTTCAAGTTTTAAATAATCAAAAACAGAAGGAAATAATTTTGTTTGCTACTATCTCTGTATTTGCCATTAGTGTAGGAAACATGCCTTGTTATGTCTATATCTGAAAAGTCTTATGCCAATTAAGTGCCTCAAACTCTATTTTACTCCACTGCAAAAGAAACAATCCTTTCATCTTTACAATTCAAACTGTATTTCCCCACCTTTCTTATATCCCTCTTCCTTTCTGCTGATCTCCAGATATGTTAAAACACTGAGCAAACTGCTTCTCACTCTTCTCCCACCACAAATTCTATTCAAACAAAATGAATTCACTGCACTTCCCACTGCTGCTGGTCACCCTTCCTATGTGCAGTCATAGCAGTCATCAGCACATGACATTTTATTTTAGTCCCTGAAGTGACTCAGCTTTTTAAGATGTAACTCTTAAGTGGTGGTTATAACTAGTGCTTCATTTCCCTATAATCTCATAACCACTGCCACTCTATTACTTTGCTAACATCTTTGCTGCTCTCTTACCTTGCAATCTATTGCATACAAGTTCCCCAATTTGGAAGTCTTTACCCACACACTCATTCTCTCCACCACTTTTATCATTCATTTAATTCAAACCACTTATTGTCATTTACTTTTTGGGAACACAATTTGGCAATGTAAGTGCTTACTTATTTGTTTCTCTATCTTTGTCATTTTCTTCTGAATATATCACGGGCACTTTAGTACTGTTTTAAATATACAGGTGCTGTTAGAATACAGGTGCTGTTCTGTGTGTCAATGCCATGCAAGAAAAGAACAGTTGTTGGCTTACATCTTCTGAGTCTCCCAGCACAGCAGTCCACACGTAATAAACTCATGTTGAACGATGGTGTAGGGTACACCTGCCATTTCATGTGACTTTTTTATCTCTAATTTATCAATCCATGGTCTCATTTGATTATCATTAAATCAATATTTTCACCTAACTCCTCGAATCCAAGGCAACACACATACATACAATTTTTGATAATTTTTAACCTTACATTCAAGGTCTTGCACACTTAGTTCCTTGTTTATTTGGCCGACCTCATCTCTATCTACCTCTCTACCCAAATCAGCACTCCCAATAGTCGGCACAAGAAAAGTTGCTTTTCACTTTTCCCAATTTCTGGGTTTCAGAATTTTAGGACTTCCTTATAAACAGCATCGGAGAGGATCCTAAGCAAGACAATGTAAATAAAATATTCCAAGACTCTTCACTCAAAAATGACACCGGGGGGAGACGGAGGGATAGCATTAGGAGATACACCTAATGTAAATGACGAGTTAATGGGTGCAGCACACCAACATGGCACATGTATACATATGTAACAAACCTGCACGTTTTGCACATGTACCCTAGAACTTAAAGTATAATAATAATAACAAAAATAACACCAGCGAAAGCCAGCAAAAGAAGTAACAAGTCAACGGTTACAGGAAATTCTTTCATCTCTGTCTTTGGCACAAATTCTCCCCAAGGGAAGCTTTAAAACTAATTAAACCGGCCGGGCGTGGTGGCTCATGCCTGTAATCCCAGCACTTTGGGAGGCTGAGATGGGCGGATCACCTGAGGTCAGGAGTTTGAGACCAGCCTGGTCAACATGTTGAAACCGCATCTCCACTAAAAATACAAAAATTAGCCAAGCATGATGGCAGGCGCCTGTAATCTCAGCTACTTGGGAGGCTGAGGCAGGAGAATCACTTGAACCCAGGAGGCGGAGAGGTTGCAGTGAGCTGAGATCACACCATTGCACTCCAGCCTGGGGGATAAAAGCAAGACTTCATCTCAAAAACAAAACAAAACAAAACAAAAAACAACTAGTTAAACCTAATTCTTGTTTACTTTATTTACATTTAATGCAATTACCATAAGGCAGAGGTTCTATTGGTAGGCCAAAGAGAAGAATGTGCAAAACAATTTTGACAAAGACTTAACTTGACCTAGTAAAAAATCCCACTATTTCTATGCTAGACTCAGTCTTATGATCAAAAGGAAGCACACCAAACCAGAGTTCCACACTATTACCCTACTGTTTTATCTCTTCCTTCCCACAAAGGCTGGCTGACCTCTAGGCAGTCTTTTCTAAATTTGTTAGCCTAAATTCTGTTTATTTCTACTACCTAAGCAATGTCTTTCACCTCACCTTATGCAATAGATTCACATTCTTATCAAAAATATCCCACTCAACACATGTAATAGTCTGGGTTCTTCAAGAAACAAAACCAAAACCAATATCTAGATAGATAACTAGCTATTGGATGGATGGATGGATGGATGGATGGATGGATGGATGGATGGATAGATAGATAGATAGATAGATAGATAGATAGATAGATAGATACAGGAAGACAGACAGGAAGACATAGATAAAGGAGGGGAGAGAGAAAAAGACAGAAACAGAGAGAGAGAGAAGAAAGAAGAGACTGATTGATTGATTGATTGATTGATTATAAGAAATTGGCTCATGAGGCAGCTACGAAAGCTAAGTCTCAAAATCTACAGTCAGTAAGCCGTAGACCCAGGAGCCAATGGTATAGTTCTGATGGCACGTTCAAAGGTCTGAGAAGCAGGAAAATTAGTGTTGTAAGCTCCAATCCATGTCCAAATCTGAAAGCAGAAGAAGACTGATATCCCACCTCAAAGACGGGCAGAGAGAGCAATTCCCCTTTACTCAGCCTACATGTTCTGTTCAGTATATCCACAGATTGGATGAAGCTCACCTCCACATTGGGGAGGGTAATCTGCTTTACTCAATCCGCTCATCATTCTCATCCAGAAACACCATCACAGACACACCCAGAATTATGTTTAACCAAATATCTAGACACCCCATGACCCAGTCAAGTTGATACATAAAATTAGCCATGATAATACATGACATGTCTGTTTTTCTCCATATACATTTGCTGACATTCATACCCACATCACTTGGTGTTTCTCATATTTTCTACTAACTTAAGAGTCATGCTTCCCTCAAGGTAAATCCTATGACTAAATATTTCACAAATGTCTCCTCAACTACACCCAACCCCTTGTCATTCTTTTTTCTGTTGAACTCTTGTAGCTAGCATTCATGTGTAGACACATATCGTACATTAATATAAAAAAGAAGAAAAAATCATATAAGATGACATATCAACTTATTCAGCTAAATATCATATTTAGCTGACATATTCAACTAAATATCAACTGAATACACATATTACATTTAAACATTACTATGTATATATTTTGCACATTGAATGATCCTGAGGATATCAGGTAGGGTGAGGCCAAAATACCTAACTCATAGCCCTTGCAAACTATACTTCTAAATAATTTCCCAGAATCAGAATTTTTGTCAAAACTGCAGACTGAATGCTACATGGCTATCTCAGTGTTCCTACACTGTGACTCACTAGACCAAGGAATCTGAATTTGAAGATTACAGATTCAGTGGGCATTAAGACATCTGTAAGCTCCATGTAACTGTATACACATTATTGTGTTTGTAACAGCCTCATGAGAGTTCAGAGATCTGATCATATTCTCAAGAGTCTATGACCCCAATAGGTTAGAAACCAGCATCCTTGGTCATTTTCTGCTATATCTTACAGGATTCATTTGAAGAATAAAATAACTATTTTAATGGCGTTTTAGGCTGCAAAGCACAAATTACTCCAAAAGTCATGGAGTAAATAGATATTATTAGACGGCTCTGCTGATGTGAATTTTCCTCCCATCAGACAAAACCTTTCTTTTCCGGTATTTGTAGTGAATAGGGGTTTTTTTGTTTTTGTTTTTGTTTTTGTTGTTGTTTTTGCTTTTGTTTTTTACCATTGGTAGAATACAGGCTCTTGGTCTGAATGATTTTCTATTATATGAATCAGTTTGAGTTAAAGTCTACCTACCGGGATGTGGTTAACTGCTGTATCACTCAGCCATTATTGTATAGTAACCACAAAATCTCAAAGGCTTAGAACAGGAAGAATGTATTTGACTCAAGGGTCTGTGAGTCCCCTGAAGCAGCTCTGCTCCACATGTCTCACATTCTCCTGGAACCAGCCAGGATATGTTTTTCTCTGGGCAATGGCAGAGTGCAAGAGAGCAAACCCTACAATGCAAGCACTATTCAAGCCTGTACTTGTGTTAAGTCAGCTAACAACCCATGGGCCAAAATAAGTCATGAGGCCAAGTTCAAAGTCAATGGGATGAGGAAGTATATCAGCCTTTAGAGGGAGAAACTGCAAAGTTACAGACAAAGGAGACAGGCATAGGAAGAGATGGAGTATTGGGCCCAATATTTAAATTTACCACATTGTTTAACTCACTGAGTAAACAAATAATGAGAGCAGGTACAATTTAGAAGCTTAAAGTTATGCATTTTTTAGAAGCTTAGAGTTATGCATTTTACACACAGCATCCCCTTTAATCCGCATGACCATTCCATAAGTAGATGACAATGAATAAATATTATTCACATGACAGATGACAAATAAAATTAGAGAGTTTAAGTTACTTTTCCAATGATACACGGGAATGGAACAGGAATTCTAATCTATGTCTACTTCTATGTTAGAAATAAAGTATTGTATATGTATACTAGACATAAGATTTTTTTATTGGCAAATGACAAAAACTTAAACCAGTATAGGCAAAACAGAAACAAAAACAGTGACAGGGAAGTAATTTCTGGCTACCTTTCAAAATATGGTCAAGGAAGGGGAAGGATTGGCTGGATGGTCAGCAGCAACACAGGCTTTGGCATTCTCAGGGCTCTCGCTCTCCAGGTTTCTTCTCTGCCTCCCTCCGCAGGCAGGCTACATTCTCTTAGACAGGGTTTCTGAGGAGTAGGAGATCTGGCTTCCAGAAGCTCCTGATGTATACCTTATTTACTTATGACCAAAGAGGAAACAAGCACTTAACTCACAGCCCCAGCTACAAAAACCTTATAGAAGGACTTTTTTCCAAGCTGAATTGGGTCACAGTTCTACACCTCAACCAATCACTGTGTCCAGGAGTGCTGGGTACTATGAGTAGACCAGCCTGAGACAGGGACCCTCCCCAATGATTACTGTAGCAGTCAGGATCATAGATGATGAAAAGGTTCTCATTGTAATTACATGGGGTGCCAGGGAGGGGTGGGATGGGAGGGAGGGAGTAGTAATTCTATTTCCAAAAGAAAAGCAACAAAATAACTGATAGGAATCACTAAATTATAATAATTACATGTCAATTTAACATATTATTTTTAAAATGTTTCCAACTGGTCAGTTGAATTGTTTCTAGTCCAAACCTCAAAAATTATTTTCTCTTCTTCATAAAACAATTGTGTTCCAAGTGATTACTTGATTAAGATTAATAATACCTTTGAGAACTGTTAAAATTTCAATTTGTCTTATTTCTGAGTGTTCCACCAATCAATTCTGGATTTGTAATATGAATCAAGTCTTCTTATATATATCCATAATAATAAAGTATAAAAGCCACGACAACAGAAATTATGAAAATAAATTCTGTCAGGCATGAGCATTTTTGATGTGGTGAAAAGAGAAAAATAAAGAGTAGCAGAAAGGTTTATAATTTTTAAAAAAATCATGTTACTTATTTGTCTTAGCAAAGCAGAAATCTTGCAGATCCTTAACAACGTGTGTGCAACTAAGGCTGGCAGAAGAGAATTTTATGTTGGAAGAGGAATCCCTCCAACAAGAGGTCATTTTTCTCCAGGGAGGAAGAGATACTTGTTTGATTTCACCTCCTGATTCTGATAGTATTACTAGCCTGGCTCTGCACGCTGTGTCAGAAGACGTGTGTGGGTGATGCAGGCTAAAAACACGTGTTGAGCATCAGCAGCCTAGTCAGATTAGAAAGCTGGGACACATTCTCATTTTTACCTTTCCCCTTTACTTAGGGACTTGAAAGTTTGATCATGTGAAATATGGATCATGTACAAAGTTGCCAGAGGGTGCTAATAGAAGACTTTGTAGAAAAACAGTATGATTAGGTGAAAAAATTCCAGAGTTTGACACAGAATTTTTGTTTTGGAGCCTGACTTGGGGCTTACACAGGTACTTCACCTCTCTGAGCTGTAGTTCCTCTTCTTTAAATGAATATAAATCTGATAATAACCAACTTACAGGATTCTTTTGCAGAATAAAATAACTATTTTAATTGCATTTTAGGCTGCAAAATACAAAACACTGTAAAAGTCATGGAGGGAATAGATATTATTAGATAGTACTGTTGATGTGAATTTTCCTCCTATCAGACAAGAAACACAGATTGCCGTTTTTCCCATTAAGAAGTGATATGTGTTTCCTGAACAAATTAACACAACTAATGAGACCCTAGAAGGCTTATTCTGTTTAAAGAAGAAATTTACCATATGTTTTTGAATGATGAAACAGATTACCAATTTTAAGTGTCATCTTTTTTATGAGAACAGGCCAAACCAGTATCTACCATTCTAAATGAAAAATTAATTTTATTAGCTAATTCTAGTTTCTGAATATAACTGTTAAATCATAAAGGTAATTTTTTAAAGTTATACTTTTATTGTAGTCATGTTTTTAAAAAATTTTTTGTTGTTTGTTTGTTTGTTTGTTTTTGAGATGGAGTCTCGCTCTGTCTCTAGGCTGGAGTGCAGTGGCGTGATCTCGGCTCACTGCAACCTCCAACTCCCTGGCTCAAGCAATTCTCCTGTCTCAGCCTCCCGAGTAGCTGGGACTACGGGCACACACCACCACGCTCAGCTAATTTTTGTATTTTTAGTAGAGACGGGGTTTCACCATGTTGGCCAGGATGGTCGCAATCTCCTGACCTCATGATCCACCTGCCTCGGCCTCCCAAAGTGCTGAGATTACAGGCGTGAGCCACCGCACTCAGCCTAAAAAGTTTTTATCCTCCAAAATACATAAAGAAATTTATGAAAATAATATAAAGTCTAGGCTTTCCATAAAAGTATGGGGAAAGGGGTGAATAGGTGAGAATATAAATAAAACAAAATTGGCCATGAGTTAATTGTTGAAGCATGAGAATTTATGTTCTGCACATTTATTTGTGCAAATTTCTATATTTTAAGAATGTGATTCATATCTAGGGATCACATTTCTTCAAATTTGAAATGGCAAAGTTTATATGTGTATATTTTTGCATATGTGAATGATTTAAGTAAAATTTTACAGGCACATTCCCAGGTAATTAGCATCATAGATAATTTTACATCGGCTGAAAAATCTGGCAATGATCTTACAATAGTGTTATAATACATTAACTATATATATGTATGCATATCTACACATAGAGAGAGAGAGGAGAGAAATAATTAAACAGGTAGCCTTCATGACACCGAGTATTCTGGAGTGACTTCACCTTTTCTAGACTACAAACTTTCACTAGGATGGCTTTTGGAACCCAGGCCTTAGGTTATCCAGCATTTTGTAGTTCTGTGGAACACATTTACTTTGACCTCTAGAAAGACTTACATTGTTATACCTCTACTTAGGAAACTGACACCTCCCTCTGGACTAGCCTCACCCATGGGACACATTGTATATGGGAGAAAAAGTAGGAAGGTATTTCCTAATAAGTCCAGCAAAACCGCTACCTGTTCTGTCTGCCACCAAGGACATTTATTCTTTGTTTCCATATTTTTACCCTCTCTTTCTATGAACTGCCTCAGAATACGAAGAGTCCTGACTTCAGATCACATGCAACTATGGTGAGGACTCATGGCATGTCAGGCACTGTGCCAAATGCATGGGATGTGAACACAAGAGGGAAGCCCTCAGAGTTCCTTCTCTCTCGGGAAAATCATTTTTAGGATGCTAAGTCTTAGGAAAATGTTGTGCAGGGAGGTAGGAAAAGCCAATACCAAAATTTAGTCCCTGCCCTCTGTTGGGCTGCAAAGCGTTGGTTGGACCCAACAAATCCCCTGATAAATCTCCGTTTGACACGCTTAGTAAACAATTCCATCCGTGATACATTAAACTTCAAGTTGCACTATTTCTTTCTCTTTTTTTTTGAAACAGAGTTTCGCTGTCGCCCAGGCTGGAGTACAGCAGCACGATCTTGGCTCACTGCAAGCTCCGCCTCCCGGGTTCATGCCATTCTCCTGCTTCAGCTTCCCGAGTAGCTGGGCCTACAGGCACCTGCCACCAGGCCTGGCTATAATTTTGTATTTTTAGTAGAGACGGGGTTTCACCGTGTTAGCCAGGATGGTCTCGATCTCCTGACCTGGTGATCCGCCCGCCTCGGCCTCCCAAAGTGCTGGGATTACACACGTGAACCCCCGCGCTCGACCCAAGTTGCACTATTTCTAATGAAGTAAAGTTTTCAGATGAACCACTGATCAAGTTATTAATTTCAATTGATAATAAATAAATGCAATATTTGAGTGTAAAGCAATGTGAACTGATATTTTGGGGGTGTTGGTACAGTCTCAGACACTATCCAAAAATGCTATTTATGCCTGTAAGGGAAACTTTATTGAGTCCATCCAGTCAAGTCTTGTTCTTCTAAGTTGAGTCTCTGCATCTGTGATCCCATAATACTCACATGTAATCTCTCAGCACACTTATTACAGTATACTACTTCAAACTCTTGTCAGCTCAAATAAATAAGACTAGGAATGCCTGGATTTAAATAATCAGATGGTGTCATGATGACCTGGTCTCTTTCCATGTGTTACTTATATTTTTCTGTATCTAATATTCTCACTCTCAGGCTGGCTGTCTTTATATGAGAGGCTGCTGGTTATCTCAAATTTATAATCTTAAAAAAAGAGACACATTGTGTCTCCTGGTATTCAAATTTTATGAAAGGGTCCTGATTTACTCAGTCCATGTTCTTTTTTCTTTTCTTTTTTTTTTTTTTTTTTTTTTCTCTTTTAGACAGAGTCTTGCTCTGTTGCCCATGTTGGAGTGCAGTGGCGTAATCTTGGCTCACTGCAACTTCTGCCTCCCAGGGTCAAGCGATCCTCCTGCCCCAGCTTCCCAAGTAGCTGGGACCACAGGCACAAGCCACCCTGCCCGGCTAATTTTTTGTGTTTTTGGTAGAGATAAGTTTTCACCATGTTGCCCAGGCTGGTCTCAAACACCTGAGGCTCAAGTGATCCGCCCGCCTCAACCTCCCAAACTGCTGGGATTACAGCCAAGAGCCACCACACCCAGCCTCCACTCATGTTCTTACTCTTGGACCAATCTCTGAGTTCCATGAAGTAAACATGGAGGAACAAGGAGTTGTTTGTCAAAGGCACATTTACGAGGCAGACAAAAGTATCACTTTAAGTATATTGTAAATATTTTATTATGTGTCTGTTTCCCCTAATGGACTATGAGCTAGAATAAGAGTTGTATCTTATTAATCTGCCTATACTCAGTGCGGAATACAGGACCTCACCCATAGGAGGTGTTTAGTAAATACTGGTTGAATAAATATGATGTAAAAGAATGTAAATGACCATCTAGGGAGAGGAGAGAGAGTGACGAGACTGTGCTGCCCTGAGTCCTGAAGCACGTCAGCATGTATGAGTGCAGGGATTGCCCACAGTGGACAATGTGAAGAGGAACAGAAGCATTAAGAGTAAGTAGCTCTTAACCTTTAAAGCACTTGAAAATGTTCCAAAGACACTACACTGCCCCCTCAGCTGATATCAGTCACAGAGAAGCTTCATTTAAATCTTAATGCCTCTCTTTTAATAACAGATAAGAATGCTTAGAGAATGTTTAAAACTGTGCCACATCCTTATAGTTTTGTGCTAACTCTACTAATGAATCACTGGAAGGTCTAGTCTATGATACATTAGGAACCTGAGGCTCACAGGGTTTCTGGTAGCAAAGCCAGAAACTTTGCTGACTTCGACTTAACCTTCCCAAACTTCGATGGTGAAAGTATTCAAAAAGCAGGAAGTCTTATGCCATGTTTTATACACTAGTGCTAAGTATTTATGTAACTGGAGTATTATTTTTCCTAAATGATCAGCTAGAGTCTGGATAAATACATCATATTAAGTTGAGGAACAGACTCGATTCAAAGTGGCTCATGCCTATAATTCCAGCACTTTGGGAGGCCAAGGCAGGTAGATCACTTGAAGTCAAGAGTTCGAAACCAGCCTGGCCAACATGGTGAAACCCCATTTCTATTTTAAAAATACCAATAATAGCCTGGCATGGTGGCACATGCCTGTAATCCCAGCTACTCAGGAGGCTGAGGCATGAGAATCTCTTGAACCAGGGAGGCGGAGATTGCAGTGAGCCAAGATCGCGTCACTGCACTCCAGCCTGGGTGACAGAGCGAGACTCCATCTCAAAAAACAACACAAAACAAAACAAAAAAAAAAAGTGGCTCAGGGATCATGAACAGGATCATGCCATGAGTGCAGAGAAAAAAAGAGTTTCAAGAGAGGGAGGAGGGTGTGGTTAATACTATCACATGCTCAGAGAGTTTGAGAGGCCGTGCCAACATGTCAGAGAATTGTCCGTTGCGACCTGAGCAAGTCTGCTATGGTTTGGATGTGTGTCCCTTCCAAAGTTCTTGTTGAAACTTAAACCCCCTTGTGGAGTTATTAAAAGGTGTGACCTTTGGGAGATAACTTTGTCATGAGGGTTCTGTCTTCATGAAGAGAATTAACGCCCTTATAAAAGGACTTGAGTTTGAAGGGAGTACTCTCTTGCCCTTCAGCCTTCCGCCATGTGAGGACACAACCACCAAGTGCCATCTTGGAAGCAGAGAGCAGCCCTCACTAGACACCAACACTGGCACCTGAATCTTGGACTTTTCAGCCTTTACAACTATGAGAGATACATTTCCATTGCTTATAAATTACTCAGCCTGTGGTATTTCATAGCAGCACAAAGAAACTATGAGAGAAGTGGTTGAAGCAAAGTAGGCAGAAGTGATTTTTTCAAGTTATTTGGTGGTGAAAAATTAGTAAAGGAAGTTGCAGGATTGTAGAAAGAGTGGTGGTGTTTCGTTTATTTGTTTATATAAACAAGGAAAGGTTGATGGTGTTTGTAGGTAAGAAGGGAAGGAGATAAGAGAGAGTTGATTATTTCTGGAGAAGGAGCTATTTCACAGAGGAAGGTCTTCAGGAAGGTGAGGGAGATGTCTTAAGGAGCATAGCTGAACAGGTTACTTTAGGTAAGAAAAGCCAAAAACTTAAAGTATGCATTTTTTTTTGTAATTAGATAACCATTATTTTTTAAAGATGAAATAGATAATTTCCTACCCAATTTCATTTCAGTCAAAACAACTATTTTTCACTGATTCATTTTTCTTATTATTAAAAAGAAAGATTCAGGTTCCAATGGAAAAATCCAATAGCTAAAATGTTCTATTTATAACATCATACAATGAAAAGGGTAATATAAATATCAAATACATAAATATGGATAAATTAAATACATTAAAATATTAGGAAAGTAAAATAAGATTATTCAAAAGTAAATAATTTGGAATATTTACAGTCATTGCCCCAAGAAACAAAAATATAATATAAAATTAAAGTACATTAATACAAAGTATAACTATGAATATCTATATTGTTAGTTACTATGCTTTGTGGAACAAACTCTTAAAAGAACTTAGCTTTTCTTTAGGAGAGTGAATTCTATTCACCAAAAAAAATGTAGAAAAGAAAAAACTTTTTATTAATATATTATAAGGAAAGAGCCTATACGTACTAATAAAAAAGTAGGAGGAGAGAAGATGAGGGAAGAAAAGAATTATTCACTGGGAAAAGTACTTCAGTTCTTTGAGGACAGTTGAGTCTTTATTCAAATTAACTTATTCAGGGCACTAGTTCAAAGGCCCTTTTCACTGCAAAGGTTAAGTCACCAAAACCAAAATGAGCAGGGTAATTTATCTTTCATCTTATTATGATGAAGCACAAGTAAATTTGAAGTAGTTCTCTGAGAACCAACAAAAAATAAAGCCACCCCTAGAACAAATAAAGTCCACTCATGGCAGTCCTCTCTGTCTTTATTCCTGTGTTGGGAAAGGTTTTGGTTATATAACATAATAAAAATAAATCAGACAGACATGATCATGTTAATGTAAGAGTGTGAGATAATCAGTCAAAAATGTGCTATAGTTATTTTCAAACTAGTTCCACACCTAAAGCAAACCTAGTCATCATCCTCATCTTGTCATCACTACAGGAATTTTTGAGTGACTGCCTAAGACAGGAGCCACAGGATTTCAAAAGACTAAGATTCAGACTGATAAACTGCTAAGTTCTACAATTTGATAAAGGGTTCTGCATTATTTAGATCCATTTAACTTAGGAAAACTTAGGATTCACTGTGATTGAATCTCACTCATTTCAAATGTTGCTGAATGTATTCAAATAAACAAATAACTCTTAGAATGAAAATGTGCCCTCATTTTCTACCTACAATTAATGCCAGAGCCTATGTGTTAACTTCCTAGAGCTTTACCCAGCCTGGGAGACCAAGTGAAGCAACAACAAAAATTGCTCTCCTGACAGAGGCCCTTCTCCATGTGTTTCCCAACGAATCAGGCCAAGCGCTTCCAGCACAGCCTCTTAGTGATGCCCACCACCCATGAAGCCATTTGAGGGACATTTGTCACTACTAACCAGGTTCTCCATGAGAATAATCAGGGAGGAGATTACCCTTGTGCTGCTAAAGCCACAAACCCGAGAGTTGACAAAATGTCTCTGCCTTCCTTTCGGCCTTCTGAGTCTCAGGGGCACACAGTGCCTTTCTTGTGCACAGCGGAGTGAATCTCTCTTTTGCCTCATTCTGTGTTGAAGGTAAATATATATTTTCTTTTTTTTTTTTCTTTCTTTCTTTTTTTTCTGAGACGGAGTCTTGCTCTGTCACCAGGCTGGAATGCCGTGGCACCATCTCAGCTCACTGCAACCTTTGTCTCCCAGGTTCAAGCGATTCCTCTGCCTCAGCCTCCCAAGCAGCTGGGATTATAGGCAACGCCACCACGCCAGGCTCATTTTTTGGATTTTAGTAGAGACAGAGATTCACCATGTTGGCCAAGATGGTCTTGATCTCCTGACCTTGTGATCCGCCCGCCTCGGCCTCCCAAAGTGCTGGGATTACAGACTGAGACACCATGCCTGGCCTATATATTTTCTTAACTCGAGCAGTTATGAGAGTGAAACGGGGCTCTAATTAATAGTTACTCCAAGACAGGAAGATAAACTGGGCTGTCCCAAGCAAACCAGGGAATATAGTCAACCTGCTTATGGCTTCTGTTCCCTTGGGCAATGGGCCTGCCTTCTGGTTCCTTGTTGGTTCTTAGGTTAAAACACTTTCTTCACCATCTTCCTTTTCTTCACAGACCTAAGTCAGCCCACAGAGTGGGGCTGGGGAGTAGGTACATATTATCTTTTCCATTGCCCACCTACTTCACCCCAACTGCCCTCACATCCACCTCGACTTTACTGACCCTCCTTCCCCCGAGACACATCCAGGCCCAGATGTCCAAAATCCATCCGTAAATAAGGCACCACAGAGTAGCAAGCCAGTGTTAGCTTAGTAATCAACATACCACCCAACTGGGAAAAAAGCAAATAAATAAAAGCAGGGAAAAAATAACTTTCCCTTTGCCATGGCCAATTAATAGGTTTCTTGTTATGAATGTATATAAATCCAGCTTGAATATTGCCCTTCTCCTTGTCATTAAGTATTGATAATTGCATTATCACCATATCTGGAAATATATATAACAAAGCAATATTAGTGAAATCATGTCTATAAAGTATTATTGATCTTTGGGAAAAGAAAATTGCATTAGTAGTAATAATAATGTTATGTACAATAAAGAAATTTAAATGGGAAGTAACACATTTCTACCTAAAAAGTATTCAAGAAATTTCCTTTAATATGATTATTTAAAATGAATATATCTGCCACATTTATTCCCATTCACTAGCTGTGGGAAATCCATAATGGACAAACAAACACAGTCTAATAGTTGCGTTTGCAGGTTTCACAAGAGACTCACACATCTTTGAAGGCAGTTTTTAATAATGGACTACACAGTAATCATCTGAAGCAGAAATTTTTAGGGACAGATCATTACACAATTATAAATGCAACTTAAAAAGAAAATCATTTTAGTCAAGACCTTAACAAAGATCGTACTTCGCTCTCTGTTAGCATTCAAAATAAGACCATGATATTAAATTTAGTATTAGATAATCAGGCTACCAAGTTTAGGTTTGTTCACCTAGATTGCCTCAAAGAACAGAGAAAATTGTGATCTTAGATAAACATAAGCATAGGACTTTGCACATTTTGGTTACTTCATGACTATTTGTTGATTTGATAAGCTTGAAGCATCCCTGACCCAACAGGCAATGTCACACCTCTTGATATAGGGTCCTGACTTTAGACTAAAAACATGACATTATTTCTAAGCATGGAGAAATCATGCAATTTCTCAGACTGCATTTCTAGGCTCAACAAGAAGTTTCGCTAGGAAAGGGCTCAGCACTGAAGTGAGGAAGAGGAGTAACGAATGATAACATGAAGTCTGTGAATAATACAACAATCCAGTTTGAATCCAAATCAGGACAGCATGCTGCATAATTGAAGCTCTTAATATGAGCTTCCATGAGGTCGCTGGAAGGATCAACATTATCAAGCACGAGACACATGCCAAAATAATCTCTCCTCCTCTTCATAACCTTCCTGACTTTCTCCATGCCTCAAATTCCACCACTGTAGCATCACTCTTTTAGACCATGAAATCTCTTAGGTCCTCTAGCATTTCTCATAAAAATGAAAATCACCCCTGAAAAGGTTAGATATTTAATTGAGCATTTCTAAAAATATATATACTTTCAGTCCCTCAGGATGATGCAGGGAAACAAAACAAAACGACACACAATTCTGTGACCAAAGAAATTTGGTAAATGCTGCATACTTTATTACACTTTTAGATTCACAGTGACAATATATTTTTTAAAGCTCTGAGATATATTGCAGGAAAAAAGCCTTTTTTATAATTCATATTGTTTAACAGAGTGTTTGCAAAATGTTTCTATGATTCCAAAATCATAATTTGAAATATTCTCTAGCATCCAGCATACCGCAATATCAACTCACAGTGTATCAACAGACTCTGGAAACATGAACAACGTGATTAGCAGCTCAGGAGCCAGGAATAGTTACTGACTGGCTGGTCTCTCTGTCATTGCAGGGATTCATTGGACTGATAATTACTGAATAATACCAACAGTGCTAGTGTTTCTCTCATTTTATTTTAGCTCCATAGAGAAGTATGGCTCATACATTTAAGCATTTATCATATCCATTATCAGAGACATAAGATAGGCCCCATATAAAAAGTTAATGAACAAGGAAACACTTGCTTGAATGATTAGTAGGTTATACGCACAATGTGTCTTTGAATTCTGAAAATAAGTAGTCAGTAGAATAGAGCTCAGCTTTAAAGTCTGGGCAGCATTTTTTTTTTTTTTTTTTTTTTTTTTGAGAGAGAGTCTCATTCTTATCACCCAGGCTGGAGGGTAATGGCATGATCTCAGCTCACTGCAACCTCCACTTCCCAGGTTCAAGCAATTCTCCTGCCTCAGCCTCCTGAGTAGCTGGGATTACAGGCACCCACCACCACACCTGGCTAATTTTTGTACTTTTTAGTAGAGATGGAGTTTTGCCATGTTGACCAGGCTGGTCTTGAACGCTTGACCTCAGGTGATCCACCCGCCTCGGACTCTCAAAGTGCTGGGATTACAGGCGTGAGCCACCATGCCTGTCTTTGGGCAGCATTTTTATGGACAGAGAAGGAAGGAGAGCCCTTGGAAAGAGGATCATGAGAGCAAAGGAGGGGTGGTAGGCCCTAGAACCTGCTGCTGGAACAGTTGGAGCCACTACAGTCAGAGATCACCACTGTTAGGCATTGTGTAGGCCAGCTTGGAGCTTACCATGGACCTGACTCCACAAAGAGTTCTTCTCAATGGGAGATGCTTTTAGCAAGAGCTGCAACCAAGAAGCATAGCAGGAAGCCACTGACAGGAACCTGGTGCCACCAGGAAAGCCTAACAAGAAAACTGCCTCTAACCAGCCATTACCAAAAAGGAACTACCACTGCAAGGACTAGTGAATGAATTAGGCCGAAGCTGCCTTATTACTCAAGATACTGGATCTTTTGTGATCTCCATCCAAAATTTGTTCTGGTTTTGAATACAGTGGTGGCTACAAAAATACATTGCTCAGATGTCATTCTCCTGGAGGATGGCCTGATCGCCCAGGTGCTGTCCCTCTGGATCCACCACCACATTGCAGCTCAAGCTATGCTTCGGTGAGTGCTTCTTGCTGACCATGAACCTGGTGAGAATACTAATGCAAGCCTGTTCCTGAGATGCAGAACTCTTATAATCAGCAACTTTTCCATTGACCTAGCTGAACATTTCTTGGAACCATGCTGCAACGCAACACTCTTTCTATCCAGACTTACTTCTTCTTCTGTCTCCTTCGTGGGTGTCAGACCAGCACTGTGGTCTCAAGGTTCTTGTTGCCTTCTCCAGCTCCTTCCACTGTATCCTTCTCAGGCATGTCCCTGGATATATTTTTTGCATACCTAATTCTAGCTTGGTGACTGTATTAGCCTGTTCTCACACTGCTATAAATAAATACCTGAAGCTGGGCAATTTATAAGGAAAAGAGGTTTAATTGGCTCATGATTTCTTATGCCCTACAGGAAGCATGATTCTGGCATCTATTTGGCTTCTAGGAAGGCCTCGGGAAACTTTTATTCATGATGTGAAGCAGGCATCTTCACATGGCCAGAGCAAGAGGGGGCGGAGGGCAGTGCCACACACTTTAAACCAACCAGATCTCATGAGAATTCTATCATGAGAACAGCACCAAAGAGATGGTGCTAAACCATTAGAATCCACCCCCCGCCCATGATCCAGTCACCTCCCATCAGACCCCACCTCCAACACTGGGGATTACAACTGAATGCAAGATTTGGGTGATGACACAAGTTCAAACCACATCAGTGTCTGCTTCTCAGAGGTCCCCAACTATGGCACAATCCATTCTGAGCTTCCATCATGTTGAGCTTTTAGGTGACATCTGTCTCTCACCCAAGCATCCCAGCCCTCAGCAATCATATTACAAAGAGGGAAAGAGCCATCTCCCAGTGCCACCATTCCCTTGGTTTTGAATGCCAGGCCCAAATCTACCCTTCCTTCTAAATGAGATTAAATTTGGAAAGGATTTTATCATGTGATAAACAAAAAAGAAAACACTGGGAAATGTACCATCCAAATAAAAAGATAGAAAATATGCATTCAGAATAGAACAGTGTTGTATAAAATTGTATCTTAAAGAGCCTAATAGAGGGTACCACTGCTTTTTCAATCGGCAAGCAGTTACTATTTTTCTATACTCAGTGTATTGTATTCCTAGGGCTGCAAAACAAAGTGCTACAAACTGAATAGCTTTAAACAACAGACATTTATTCTCTCAGTTCTGGAGGCTAAAAGTCTGAAATCAAGTTGTCAGCAGGGCCGTGCTCTCTCTGAAGGCTCTGGGGGAGAACCTGCTCCATGCCTTTCTCTTGGCCTCTGGTGTTCCTGCCAAGACTCGGTTTTCCTTGGCTTACTAACACATTCGTTCAATTCCTGCCTCTGTGGTTACATGGTGTTCTCCTGGAGTGTCTCTCTCTCTCTTCTTATAAGGACATCAGTCATAATGGATTAGGGCCCACCCTAATGACATTGTAGTAACTCAATTACTTCTGCCGAAACCCTACTTCCAAATAAGATCGCACGCAATTACCAGGAATTAGAATCTTTTAGGAGAGATACAATACGTACAACCCACAACACTCGGGTAGAGGCTTGTTTCTTTGAGAGGAAATTGGAAAACTGCATAATTAAACAAAATTTCTCAGTGATTTGGTAGAAAAGGAAACAAACAGTTCCACTTTTAGCCAGTGAATTGTGTTGCTGTTTGTATTGTATTTTTGTTGTATGTCTGATAAGTCCACATCCTGTACATCTTCAGATATAGCTGGCATTTAGGACTTTGGGTCACTGCTGAATATTGCTGGATGGATATGACATGAAACCAATTTGAATCTTCTAAATGTTCACTGTGGGTGAGATGAATTGATAGGCATATTTATTACCACTGGTAAAAGCACTGCTGGTTTGAAGTAGTGACCTTTCTAGCTGAAATTAATTGGGTCTCTTCAATGACACTACTTGTACATTACAATTTGCTGATTCAGAGAAAACAGAATAAAGAAACTACCAAATCAATCAGCCAAAAAGGATATCATGAAGCACTCTTGAGATAATAAATCACAGCACACTGAGGCTTCACATATGTATGATGAGAGGTTTTTAGCAGCTTCAATTCCTGCACTTCCATCTACCATAAGAAAGTGACTGTACTAGGATAGGAAATTTAGTCAGTATTGTTGATTCAAAACCCATTTATGACCACCCTTCTCCCATGCCCGACTCTAGTATAGAAGCTGTTAAAGCTAAAAATGAGAACTCTAGCTTCTTTCATGACAGGTGGAAGTGGGTCAGGGGGATATGACACAATTCTGGTTAATAATACACAGGCAGAGGCACCATGGAAGGCATCACTTCTCAATAAAAAGACTGTCTCTCTCTTTTTTTTTTTTTTTTTTTTTTGGTTTGAAATGGAGTCTCACTCTGTCACTCAGGCTGGAGTGCAGTGGTGCGATCTTGGCTCACTGCAAGCTCCATCTCCTGAGTTCACGCCATTCTCCTGCCTCAGCCTCCCGAGTAGCTGGGACTACAGGCACCTGCCACCACAGCCCGCTAATTTTTTGTATTTTTAGTAGAGACGGGGTTTCACCATGTTAGCCAGGATGGTCTCGATCTCCTGACCTTGTGATCCACCTGCCTTGGCCTCGCAAAGTGCCAAGGGTTACAGGCGTGAGCCACCGTGCCCAGCCTAAAAGGACTACCTCTTTAAGAAGAGTGTCCTTGACTCTTACTACTTGCCAATATCCCACCTTTTTGCCAGGAATGTCTTTATGATTCCTGGGGGCAGAAGCTACTTTGCAACTAGGGTCAAAAGTTTTCATAAAAATGATGGAGTAAGAGCATTGAAGATGGAATAAAAAGCCCTGGAGTTGGATTCAGAAAGCTAAGTTTTAATATTGGATCTTCCAATGACTGAACTTGAACTGGGCTTCTATAACAGTGATTATCAACAAGGGGCAATTTTGCCTGCCAAGTGACATTTGACTGGAGATTTTTTTTTATTGTCACAACTGGGTAGGAGGGGGGCTGCTGGAATCAAGTGGGTAGAGACCAGAGATGCTACTAAACATCCTACCATGAACAAGACAGCTCCCCACAACAAATAAATATTCAGCCCAAAATGTCAATGACACTGAGCTTTAGAAACTATAATCTATGGGTCTCAGTTTCATTAATGTTTCAGAGATGACATTTATGGTTCTTTACAAAAATAGAAAGTAGTCTGAATATTTCTCACAAGAAAATATTTCAGTTATAGTGTACCCACTTGATAGAATTTAAACTATTTCTTAAATGACATTTATAAAGATGAAGTAACAATAGCAAACGCTTCATATTTAAAAAAATATACAGAAGTGTGGGCACTGAATGAATACTACCATTATGAAAAGAAAGCAAATGGAAGTGATTATACAAAAGTAATGGTAGTAGTTGTATTGTGGATTTCATGTGAGTTCATTCCTCTAATTTTCACGATTAGTCATGTGACTATGCTATTTTTATAATTTAGAAAATAATTTTTAAGTAATGAATGGAAAGTAAGATTAAAATAATCAGTATTTACTTCTCTGACATTTATGAAATTTCTTCTTAGCCTTACAAAAACACTATATAGCCCACTATAATTAAACATTTTATGCAATTGAATGCCATTTATATTGATTCTTCACGTCAGCAACATTCTTTTTTGGGTTTATACTTCCATAAATGTGGAATTCTTGGAGTTCAACTCATAGGACTATTCTCCTCCAGAGTTTCTATGAAACATCAGAATTACCTGCAATATTAAAGTGATTGTGTGAAGATTCTTCACCATAAAGGTTTATATTTATTTTAGATTCTTGTGGTTGCTGTGTTAAATTACCACACCAGATAGCTTTTAAAAATGTAAATTTATTTTCTAACAGTTCCAGAGGCCAGGAGTTCAAAGTCAGCATCACCGGCCCAAATTCAAGGTGTGAGCAAGGATGTATTCCCTCCAGAGGCTCTAGGGAAAGTCCATTTCTTGCCTCTTCCAGCATTAGGTGGCTATGGGCATTCTTTGGCTTGTGGCCCCTTCACTCCAATCTCTGAGTCTGCTTTCATAGGGCTTTCTCTGCTATGCGTTTGTCAAGCTCTCTCTGCCTTCCTCACATAAACATACATGTGATGGTATTTATAGCCCACACACACATAATCGAGGATAATCCTATGATGTTGGATTTTGCATGTCAACTAATTTAAGGAATACCCAAATAGCTGGCAAAGTATTATTTATTCTCAATCATTGCATTAATTATTCTCAATGCTTTAGTAGGCACTGAGCCCATCCCTCTTCTCCTGAAAGGAAAACCCAGATGGTCTGGCACTTAATTAGAAAAATTGGGCTGCCCCAGGTGTCCCCCAGGTGTGTCTGTGAGGGAAGACTGGGACATGAGTCAATGGACTGAGTGAGGAAGAACAACCCTCAGGGTGGGTGAGCACCACCCAATCAGGTAGGTGGGGACCAGGATGGAACAGAAGGTGGAGGAAGAGTAAATAACCATTTATTCATTCTCTTGCGCTCTCTCTCTCTCCATCCTTCTTTCTCTCCCTCTCTCCCTCTCTCTCTTCTCCACCCCCACCCCCGCCTCTTCTGGAGCTCAGATGCCCTTTTCTCCTGCCCTTGAACATCAGAATTCCAGATTCTCTGGCCTTTGGACTCTGGAACTTGCACAGCAGCCCCCTGAGTCCTCAGGCCTTTCGCCTTGGACTGAGAGTTACACCATCAGTTACAGAATCAGCTTCCTGATTGTGAGGCCTTCGCACTTGGACTAAGCCAAGCTAACAGTTGCCCTGATTCTCCAGCTTGCAGACAGCCTATTATGGGATTTCTCAGCCTCCATAATTGAGTTAATCAATTTCCCTAATAAATCCCTTCTCATATATATCTCTGTATACTATCAGTTCTGTCTCTCTGGAGAACGCTGACTAAAACACTCCCCATCTCAAAATTCTTGGCTTTTAGTCACATGTGCAAAGACCCTTTTTCCAAATTAGGTTAAGAAAAAGTTCCAAAGATTAGAACCTGATATCTTTGGGGGCCATTATTCAACCTACTATACTATTATATGAATAAAATATAAATCTAATTACTAATATAATCTAAAAATATTAATTTCTATTCATACATATAATATGTCATATATAGGTATATCAAAATCTGGAGGGATAATCCAGGATCTCAATCCTAATAAAGCAGAATGAAATGAGAGAACCTCTTCTTACTTCCACTAAATGAAAGAAGCACAAAATTCTAACCTTTGGGGAAACTAAATTTTTAAAAACACAATAATGTGAAATATTTTTAAATTGTAAATTAAACAACAAAATTTGTTTTACTGACATCAAAATTTGAATATATAATGGTTCCTTATATCTAAAAATAAAAAACTGAGCATTGTTTTACCATATTTCAACAACTAAAAAGTGTTCTGAAAACTGATTTGTGAATTTAACCTTAACAGCACAGTTCCATAAACATAAGTCTATGAAATTACTGAAAAGACAGTACCTGTCAGTCTGTACTTATTTTACTTACCTTGAATAACAAGATGAAAATATCTTAACTCTCAAGTTAAAAGATATTTTACCAAAATTATGAAAGTGCACAAATAATCGAAGTCCTAAAGCTTTTATTTATTTTCCTCACTTGGTTAGTTTAATTCTTCATATTTTATTTCAGAATAACACTGCCAAAGGCTTAGATTTGGGGGTAGTTACATATGACAACTGCTTTTACATTCTGTTTTGGTCAGGAATATTTCTAAATCTAAACATGAACGTATTACCGGGAATATACTTGACCTCAGAGTTTAAGAGCCTTTAATACTACTCGTTAAGATACAATTAATCAATAAAACCGATTTCAATTATTTCCAAAGCCAATATTAAGGAAGCTATCCCTTGAACTTTAAATAAATCAATAGAATTATCTCCTAACCTAGGCAAGTCATGATCCCACTTTATTACACTTAAGACTATCACTGCCTCATGCCACCCAACAGAAAAACAAAAACAAAGCAAAAACTATGCCTTTTGCTCAAGATAACCTTACTGTGAAACTCATTTTGTCTTCTCTCTTGCAGGAAAAGACAAATAGGTTAAATGATGTATTTTAAGGGGAAAAAAAAGATACTTAACATTTGCTCTCCATAAAGAAAAAACGGGATAAGAATCAGAAGCTTCAAAAATATTCTTTTAAAATCTGTTAAGTGGTAGTACACTATAAATCCTGACATGTCTCTATACTGAAACTCCTTCTCCCCCAATCTCCAAGTATAACTTCTCTCTAGGGTTCTTGCTCTCATTTCATTCTCTGAAATCTAAATCCATCTGTCCATCCCTTTCTTTCAGGGCTTTAATTTCTTCTTCTTAACTGGCCCTTCCTCTTCATCTATAAACAAGCTCATCCTCTCCTTACTTGAAATAAAAGAAGTCCCTCATCCCTCTCTGCTTTTTTGTGCTATTGTTACCAGGGGGTCCTTGTTCTTAGAGCTCCCAAGATGGTGGGGGGCCACTCCCAAGATGGCGTCAAGCCTCTTCTTCTCTGACCTGGGGTTCTTGGCCTCACAGATTTCAAGGAATCGAACCTTGGGCCATGCAGTGGGTGTTATAGCTCTATTAGAAGCTATAGGTCACGGAAGAGAACCGTGGAACCTAGCAACTAGTGTTCAGCTTGATTAGGACAAACCCAGGCACTTAGCCATGCAGGAACAATGGAGAGCCTTTAGCCCAATCAGGAGCGGCAATGGGCGCCTCCCTGGATCAGGAGCACAGGGACACCCTGCTGGATCAGCCGTGGGTCTGCCATGGTGGCAAACAGCAGTGGTGGAGGGCGAGTGGCGAACAAAAGCTCAGCTGGAGCAATAACAGACATGGACCAGAAGAGTGTGCAGTTGCAAGATTTAATAGAGTGAAAACAGAGCTCCCATACAAAGGTAGGGGACCCAAAGGAGGTAGCTGTTGCCGGCTTGAATGCCTGGGTTTATATCCTGATCATTGTCCCTCCCGCTGTGCTCTCAGGCAATAGATGATTGGCTGTTTCTTTACCTCCTGGTTTTGCCTAATTAGCATTTTAGTGAGCCCTCTTTACTACCTCATTGGTCAGGTGTGAGCTGAGTTGCAAGCCCCATGTTTAAAGGTGGATGTGGTCACCTTCCCAGCTAGGCTTAGGGATTCTTAGCCTAGGAAATCCAGCTAGTCCTGTCTCTCACTATGATCCTATATTCCTTCCCAATACACTTCTCTGAGTTGTAAACTTCACTCACTACCTCCATTTCCTTGTCCCCCATTTCCTCCTTAAACTCTCTGCAATCTACCTTATATGAAATAATGGTAACATTTACATGACATTATTTTTCCTTTTAGTTCAGAGTGCCTCGTTGTTGTGGTAAAATACAAATAACATAAACTTTATCATTTTAAGCATTTTAAGTGTCCAGCTCTGTGGCATTAAGTACATTCACATTGTTGTACAAACCTATCACCACCATCCATCACCAGAACTTTTTCATTTTGCTCAATTGAAACTCTGTACCCACCAAACATCCCCATTCCTCTTTACCCTAGTCCATGGCAACCACTATTCTATTTTTTGTCTCTATGAATTTAACAACTCTAGGTACTATACATAAGTGAAATCATGCAATATTTGTTCTTTTGTGTCTGGCTTATTTCACTTATACAATGTTTTCAAGGTTTACGACATAACATGTACCATAATTGTCTTTCGTTTTAAAGTCGAATAAAATTTCATTGTATGTATATACCACAGTTTATTTATCCATTGTTAATTTTTTAAGAAATCACACATTTTCCGCAGCAGCTGCACCATTTTACATTTCCACCAGCATTGTCACAGTGTTCTAACTTTTCCATATCCTCATCAATCCTTGTTATGTGTCTTTTTAAATAATAGTCATCCTAATGGGTATAAAGTGATATCTCATAGTGGCGTTGATTTAGTGATGCTCAGCATCTGTTCATATGCTTATTGACCATTTGTATATCTTCTTTGGAGAAATTACTATTTAAGTCCTTTGACCATTTTTTAGTTGAGTCGTTCTTTTTCTGTTGTTGAGCTGTAGACATTTTTTGTATATATTCTGGACATCAATCCCTTGTCATATATAAGATTTGCAAATATTTTCTCCTATTCCATGGATTTCCTTTTCATTATGTTGATAGTATCCTTGGATGCACACTATCAAAACACAACTATTAAGCACAACCTATTTAATCCTCATAACTCTATTAAGTGGGTACAATTATTATCATTTCCATTTTACATATGAGGACACTTAGACCTGGAAGATTTAAGTAATGTGGCCAGGCACAGTGGCTCACACCTGTAATCCCAGCACTTTGGGAGGCCAAGGCAAGTGGATCACGAGGTCAAGAGTTGGAGACCAGCCTGGCCAACACGGTGAAACCCTATCTCTACTAAAAATACAAAAAACAGCTAGGCTTATGGCGTGTGCCTGTAATCCCAGCTACTAGAGAGGCTAAGGCAGGAGAATCTTTTGAACGCGAGAGGCGGAGGTTGCAGTAAGCTGAGATGGCACCATTGCACTCCAGCCTGGGTGACAGGATGAGACTCTATCTCAAAAAAAAAAAAAAAAAAAAAACCAAAAAAAGAACGTTTAAGTAGTGTAGCAATATCCTATGGTAATGGCCTTAAGTTACATTTTAGGCTGTAGAGTTTGTCTCCAGAAACATTATCTCATAGACACTTCTTATAATGGACATCAGTGGCCTCCCCATTACCAAATCCAATGGCTAATTTTTTCTTTTTTTTTTCTTTGAGACGGAGTCTTGCTGTTGCCAGGCTGGAGTACAGTGGCGTAATCTTGGCTCACTGCAACCTCTACCTTCTGGGTTCAAGTGAGTCTCCTGACTCTGCCTCCAGAGTAACTGGGACTACAAGCACGTGCCACCAAGTCCAGCTAATTTTTGTATTTTTAGTAGAGACAAGGTTTCACCATGTTGGCCAGGATGGTCTTAATCTCTTGACTTCGTGATCCTCCCGCCTTGGCCTCCCAAAGTGCTGGGATTACAGGCGTGAGTCACCGTGCCCGGCCTCAATTACCTTTTCTTATACTTCATCCTACTACCTGACATTTTTTCTATCATTTGAAAATATGCCTCCTTTCTCCGTGAAATTCTCCTTGGCTACTATGCTTTCAGATTATCCTCTATATCCATCTATTTCTTCAGTCTTTTGAATCACAACTTCAAAGGCCTTGCTTCAGCCTCTAGAGCTCTTTGCTTATTCTAAACTCTCCAGAAAGGATCTTGTCCTCATTGTCCTGGGTTGAATTGTGTCCCACAAAAAAAGATGATAAAGTCTTAATTTTAGTACCTGTGAATATAACCTTATTTGGAAATCAGGTTTTGTCAATAATCAAATAAAGATGATGGCCAGGTGTGTTGAGAGGCCAAGGCAGGCGGATCACTTGAGGTCAGGAGTTTGAGGGCAGCCTGGGCAACATGGTGAAACCTGTCTCTACTAAAAATACAAAAATTAGCCAGGTGTGGTGGCGGGTGCCTATAATCCCAGCTACTCAGGAGCCTGAGCCAGGAGAATTTCTAGAACCTGGGAGGTGGAGGTTGCAGTGAGCCAAAATTGTGCCAGTACGCTCCAGCCTGGGAAACAGAGCGAGACTTTGTCTCAAAAAAAAAAAAAAAAAAAAAAAAAAAAAAAAATTAAGGTGAGGTCATTTGGATGGATCCTAATCCAATATGACTATGTCTTTATAAAAGGGAGAAATGGAAATTTAGACACAGAGACAGACATGCATAGAGACAAGATGATCTGAAGTTGCATGGAGAATGCCATCTGCAAGCCAAGGAATGCCTGAGGCTAACAGAAGCTAAGAGACAGACATGAAATAGATTGTCTCTCACAGTCCTCGAAGGAACTTAACCCTGCTGACACCTTGATTTTGAACTTCTAGCCTTCAGAACTATACGACAATAAATTTCTGTTATTTAAGCCATCTTGTTGGTTTTACTGTGTTACAACATCCCCAGGAAACTAATATACTCTCCAAGGGCTTGGAGGTAACTGTTTTATGAAGAATTTCTTTTTTTTCTGTCCTTTTTTAAAATTTAATTTAATTTTAAGTTCTGGGATACATGTGCAGGACATGCAGGTTTGTTACATAGGTAAACACGTGCCATGGTGGTTTGCTGCACCTATTAACCAATCACCTAGGTGTTAAGCCCCACATGCATTAGCTATTTATCCTGATGTCTCCCTCCACCAATCCCACTCCTTGACAGGCCCCAGTGTGTGTTGTTCCCCTCCCTGTGTCCATGTGTTCTCATTGTTCAGCTCCCACTTATTAGTGAGACCATCCGTGTTTGGTTTTCTGCTCATGTGTTAGTTTGCTGAGGATAATGGCTTCCAGCTCCATCCAAGCTGCTGCAAATACATTATCTCATTCCTTTTTATGGCTGCATAGTATTCCATGGTATATATGTACCACATTTTCTTTATCCAGTCTATTATTGATGGGCATTTGGGTTGATTCCATGTCTTTGCTATTGTGAATAGTGCTATAATGAACATATGCATGCACATATCTTTGTAATAGAATGATTTCTATTCTTTTGTGTATATACTCAGTAATGGGATTGCTGAGTCAAATGATATTTCTGACTCCAGATCTTTGAGGACTTGTGACACCATCTTCCACAATGGTTAAACTAATTTACATTCCCACCAACAGTGTAAAAGCATTCCTATTTCTCCACAGCCTCACCAGCATCTGTTGCTTCTTGACTTTTCTTTTTTTTTTTTTTTTTTTTTGAGATGACGTCTCACTCCGTTGCCCAGCCTGGAGTGCAATGGCATAATCTCAGTTCACTGCAACCTCTGCTGTCCAGGTTCAAGCAATTCTCCCACCTGAGCCTCCCAAGTAGCTGGGACTACCGGTGCGCATCACCACGCCTGGCTGATTTTTGTGTTTTTAGTAGAGACAGGGTTTCACCATGTTGACCAAGCTGTCTTGAACTCCTGACCTCAAGTGATCCACCCACCTCAGCCTCCCAAAGTGCTGGGATTATAGGCCAGCACTTTGGGAGGCAGAGCCACCATGACCAGCTGTTTCTTTACTTTTTAACCACCACTCTGACCAGTGTGAGATAGTATTGCATTTCTCTAATGATCAGTGATGTTGAGCTTTTTCTCATATGTTTGTTGGTTGCATAAATGTTTTCTTTTGAGAAGTGTCTGTTCATGTCCTTTGCCCACTTTTTAATGAACTTGTTTGTTTTTTTCTTATAAATGTGTTTAAGTTCCTTGTAGATTCTGGATATTAGATCATTTCCAGATGGATAGATTGCAAAAATTTTCTCCCATTTTGTAGGTTGTCTGTTCACTCCAATAATTGCAGTGCAGAAGCTCTTTAGTTTAATTAGATCCCATTTGTCAATTTTTGCTATTGTTGCAATTGCTTTTGACATTTTTGTCATGAAATCTTTGCCTGTGCCTATGTCCTGAATAGTATTGCCATATTTTCTTCTAGGGTTTTTATAGTTTGGGGTTTTACATTTAAGTCTTTAATTTATTTTGAGTTAATGTTTGTATAAAGTTTAAGGAAAGGGTCCAGTTTCAATTTTTCCACAAATGCTTCACCAGTTTTCCCAGCACCATTTATTAAATCCTTTCCCCATTGCTTGTTTTTGTCAGGTTTGTCGAAGATCACATGGTTGTAGATGTGTGGTCTGAGATCTCCATTGTGTTCCACTGGTCTATGTGTCTGTTTTTGTACCAGTATCTATGGAGAATTTCTAAAATTCATACCTCTAGTTCTAATTTTCCTTCTGAGTACTGAGCCTACAATTCCAGCAGCATCTCATAACTGCCCAACCATCATCCTAATCTGCCTTTCTAGAATATTACTCTCTTCCCTTCTCTCTTCTTTCTCACCTTTGACTCCCTGCACTGCAACCTTTGTAAATTAGACATGTGGCCCCAGGCACTCTGGTTAGAAACCACAAAGTCACCTTTGAGTCCTCATTTTCCACCCACTTGAAGCTGTCTCCATTTCTATAACCCAAGAATCATGGGTGATCCATTACTTTGTTTTTTTGTTTGTTTGTTTATTTTTGAGATGGAGTTGCCCAGGCTGGAGTGCAGTGACACAATCTCGGCTCACTGCAACCTCTGCCTCCCAGGTTCAAGCAATTCTCCTGCCTCAGCCTCCCGAGTAGCTGTGACTACAGGCACATGCCACCACACCTGGCTAATTTTTGTATTGTTAGTAGAGATGGGGTTTCACCATATAAGCCAGGCTGGTCTAGAACTCCTGACCTTGTGATCTGCTCTTCTCTGCCTCCCAAAGTGCTGCGATTACAGGCATGAGCCACCCCGCCCAGGGAATCCATTACTTTGGAAGGCTAGGATCAGGTTCCCAGACTTGGCAAGGTCCCTTTTTAACCCGTGGCCAGAGCTCCATCTTCAGACTCAACTCTACCTACTAGCCAAAAAGATTGAAGGCACTTTTTAGCCAATGTTACGGAACACAGAACATGGAACTCTTGCTACTACTCCAGCTGATACCCAACATTTGGTCTCTTCCTTTTTGAATAACCAAAGGTTTGCCTAGCATCCTAATATATTCAAAACTGGAGCTTTCTATCCGAACCCCAGACCAGTGGCTAGAGTTCTGGTAACTCTTCACAAATGTCCCTGCAGTCTAAAATTCCAACTCCTGTTCTGATCTGGATTACCCATCACGGCATTTGACCACTACTAGGACACTACTATTCTGTCACATCAGGGACTCATACCAGCTGGCTAACTTGGTGAAACCCCGTCTCTACTAAAAATACAAAAAAATTAGCCCCGAGTGGTGGCGGGCGCCTGTAGTCCCGGCTACTCAGGAGCCTGAGGCAGGAGAATGGCATGAACCAGGGAGGCGGAGCTTGCAGTGAGCCGAGATCGCGCCATTGCACTCCAGCCTGGGCAACAGAGCAAGACTCCAGCTCAAAAAAAACAAAATAAAGTTGACAAAGTATATTATCATGTAAATATCATATAGATACTTTGTTAAGAAAGAGCTAAAAAAATTAATTCATTTATGTTTTTAGCTACGGGGACTCTACAGTTTTTTGTAATATTCCTTAGAAATTCATTTTAAAATATTGTGACTGGAAGTGATATTTGTCACTTTTGAAAATGCTATATAGAGTTACATTACAAGGGAAGCAAACACCTTATAAATAAATAAAGACTATTCATCAAAATGTATTGAAATTTCACTCTTAATAAATTAGTCTTTCACATAATCTTGACCTACAGAACACTGCAATATATCATTACCATACGCAGTGCTCTAAAGAGACCAGGTAAAGTAAATACTGGGAAAGAGGCCCACTTAACTGTGTGCAGTTTTTTATATTATTATTATTATTTTTATTTTTTGGACTTTTAAAAGCAGAATTAAGTATCCAACAGCAAGACTCCTATTCTGATAAACTTTTTTTTAATCTAAATACCTGCCTTTCTTCTGATCTCCATTGAGTCCACAGCCCTGAAGACAGCAGCTGTACCATCTGATAGAAGATAAACTTTTGTGCCTGTTTTCCACCCTCATTGAAGAAAACCTTTGAATTTGTAACTTGGGTAGAGGATACTTATCACACAGTCTTCAGTTGCCAGGAATTCGGAAAGTGGGCCATGGCAGCCACTGCTGGAATCTGGCCTCTCTGGTTTTATGTGTTTAAAAAATAAAAAATAAAAAAAATCAGCAGCACAGAATACTTAACTGAATTTTAGTGCACTTAACCAGAAATATCCTGCAATACCTTCTGCAGGAATGTATTTGAACTATGTGGCAGGTCTGCTGAAGAAAAGCTATTTAAATGTTACTGATCATGCTCAGATCCCATTACAGTTCTAATTTCATTCAGGCTCTGTATTCTTTTAAAATCCCTATGTGTTAACACAGTTTCTAAGCCAACATGACACGAAGTAGATTTTGCTTTTGAGAAGTCAATTCAAGGGGGACCCAAGACAGAATCTAAAGTTAAACTTGACATTCTTAAATTAATCACAATGTGTTCCCCCAAGTTTTTAAAATTCACTTCATATCACAAGAAATGTTTTCCACAAAAATTATTGGTTTGATAGCTGCTAGCATTCACTGCCTTTAAAAAGAGACAGAGAAAAAGCTTTCATTTTCATAACTCAAAGACCCCCAAATTCCAAATGTTAGAATGTTTTATCCTCAGTTAGGTAGCCTTATTGAGTGGGGAATTATTTCCAGTAATTATTCTTCTCCAAATTTTACTCTTTTGCCTGCCTCTCCCTCTTTTCCCCATTCACCATATCTGAGCTCCCTTGGCTTGAAAGATCAAACTAATCTACTAATAAGTCAAACTATGTCAGAGGAGTCACAAGAAATATGATTCAACAGCGATCTAAGAAAGATAATTCAACAGGGATCTTTCTAAACTTGATGCTTCTCCTCTGTGCTAGTTTGTCCACCTGTTTTCTCAGATCCAAATGTCTCCATATTGGTGGTCCACGAGTCTTTCATGTTTATCCTGGTGACCACCTACGTTTAGTAGTTATTTTTCTCCCAGCATCTCAAAATCCTTGGTCTTCTTCCTCTATTAATATTCACCCAAATTTTACTAAGAACCAAGCATAATGCAAAATGTTGAAGGCTACATAAATACAGAAATGATATACAAAGAGACCAGAATATAAATAATTCAGGGAAGGAAGTTGGAATATTTCATGAAGGCAACGACCACATCTGATTTTCTTTTTGGCATCATAGGGGTGCTAGTTTCCAAGTTAAGAACACCTGGTTTAGACCCATTTTGTTTTATTTTATTATTTTATATATTTATGTATTTATTTATTTATTTTTGAGACAGAGTCTCGCTCTGTTGCCTAGGCTGGAGTGCAGTGGCGCAATCTCGGCTCATTGTAGCCTCCACCTCCCAGGTTCAAGCGATTCTTGTGCTTCAACCTCCCGATTAGCTGGGTTTACAGGCATGCACCACCATGCCGACTAATTTTTTGTATTTTCAGTAGAGACAGAGTTTTGCCCTGTTGGCCAGGCTGGTCTTGAACTCCTGACCTCAGATGATTTGCCCAATTCAGCCTCCCAAAGTGCTGAGATTACAGGCATGAGCCACCATGCCCAGCCCCCACTTTAAAATTAGTTTGTAACTCCTGTAATGAAAAGATGAAATGAGTCCATGATGTCTTACTTAATAAACTGAAATAAAACCAGGTTTGGAAAGCTGCTGTAATCCACAGATAACCAAATCTTTACTTCTCAATTTCAAAGGTTTCTGACAAAATCAAAATGACAATAGAAATAAAACTACTTTGCAAACCAGAAAAAATAATTAATTAATTATAATTAACAAGTGAATAACCATTTTAAAATATCTAATGAGAAATATCCTTTCTGTTGCTTGTAGTTTTATCTTTTCCTTGAAAATCAGATTTAAAGGATTTAATGGGTTGAGAGGCTTCCAAGGAGAAATCAGAGAACTTTAAAAATTTTACCTTCCTGACCCGGGCTTCATTTGAATCACTAGCATTTACTTTGGTATAAAAGCTCTTTCTGGGCTGGGCCCAGTGGCTCATGCCTGTAATCTCAACACTTTGGGAGGCCAAGGCGGGGGGATCACCTGAGGTCGGGAGTTTGAGACCAGCCCGGCCAACACGGTAAAACCCCGTCTCTACTAAAAATACAAAAATTAGCCGGGCATGGTGGCAGGCACCTATAATCCCAGCTACTCAGGAAGTTGAGACAGGAGCATCGCTGAAATCCAGGAGGCGGAGGTTGCAGTGAGCCAAGATTGTGCCACTGCATTCCAGCCTGGGTGACAGAACAAGACTCCATCTCCCAAAAAAAAAAAAAAAAAAAAAGCTGTTTCTCTATCTCTCTAATACCTTTGCCTTTGATGAAATTGTTTAATTCTAAGTGACATATTTTAGAGTCCATGCCAGTGTCATTTAAACATTTCTCTGCTACTCAGATAAAGAAACATGGTAGAACCTGGTACCAACTTTTTTTTTTTTTTTTTTTTTTGAGACAGAGTCTTGTTCTGTTGCTGTCTGGAGTGCAGTGGCACGATCTTGGCTCACTGCAAGCTCCGCCTCCCGGGTTCACGCCATTCTCCTGCCTCAGTCTCCCGAGTAGCTGGGACAACAGGTGCCTACCACCACACCCAGCTAATTTTTTTGTATTTTTAGTAGAGACGGAGTTTCACTGTCTTGACCAGGATGGTCTCGATCTCCTGACCTCGTGATCTGCCCACATCAGCCTCCCAAAGTGCTGGGATTACAGGTGTGAGCCACTGTGCCCGGCCCCAATACCAACTTTCAAACAACTCACAATTGACTTGTAGTTCAACTGGCAGGTTTTCTCGTCCCCAATTCCCTTTTCATATCTAAAGCCTTCCCCATATTGGCCTTAAGAACACTGAATATGACATTGAGCTTGAACGAAATCAGACCCGTGAAACATGGGACTTTTGGGAAGCTGACCCTGAGGAGAGATGGGGTTGAGAGAAGGAGGGCAGCCGCCCTGCTCTGGGCATGGCCCCTTCTGCTCCAAAGTAGCATCTGTTTTGGTTTTTTTTTTTTTTTTTTTTCCTGCCCAAATCCATTCACTTCCTTTTACTATAGCCTAAAACTCTGTCAATTAGAAGGTCACTTGAATTAACACATCTATGCTTCTGAAAGTGAAAATACCTCTGGGTGGAATCAATGTAATATATTTTATAGGAATATACTATGTTGCTGACTCTGCTAGGCCCTGTGCTAGATAGAGGAGGAAGATGTTAATGAAGATGAAGAAGACACAATGTGTGTCCACCTGAAACCAGAATCTGGTAGGAAAGAATGGTATATAAACAAAATGTGACATGAAAATGTGTAATATGGCATAATTTTTTAAATGTTATTATGTTTTTAAAAAGTGATCTTTTGGGGGTATTAGCAAAGGTTTCCGTGTGAATGTGACTTTAAAGTGGACCTTGGAGGGTCAACTAAAGTCCCACAGTCAAACTGTTCTGTGCAAAGACAGTGGCATGCACAAGGCGAACAGACAGGAAAGAGCCTTTCATGGTAAGGAAGAAATATTTGGTCTGGCCACAGGATGTGTAGTAAACATGGAGGGTCACAGAGCTAATAAAGATTAAGGATCTGATGGGTATATGACAGCCAGATTGTAAAAGACCTAATGGGCTCTGTTTAAGATATTAAGCTGCATCTTTTAGTCAAATGCCGGCACTGGGGTGACAGGTCCAGATCTGTATTTTCAAAAGATAATTCTGGTAGCAGCATTTCTTAGTGAATCACATTTGCTTTTTTTAAAGAACTAGCTGGAAAGCTATATTCAGAAAGTGAGAAATAAGGGAAGGAAAGGTTAGAAATATTAGATCAGGGGATACTTTGGGATAGAGTAGTCCTGCAAGTGATGCTATAAAGGGGATTGATAGCAAAACAGGAGTGCAGTGTTCATGAGGGAGATAAACTAGGAGGCAGGAGGTGATATTAGTAAATTTGAAGTTAAACATATATTGCTTTAAAGCAGAGTTGGCAAACAATGGCCCATACATAGTTTTTGTGCAGCACGTGAGCTAAGAAGGTTTCCATATATATATATATATATATTTTTTTTTTTTTTTTTTTTTTTTTTTCTTGAAACAGAGTCTCACTCTGTCACCCAGGCTGGAGTGCACTGGTGCCATCTTGACTTGCTGCAACCTCTGCTTCCTGGGTTCAAGTGATTCTTGTGCCTCAGCCTCCCAAGTAGCTGGGAATACAAACACACACCACCACAACCAGCTAATTTTTTGTATTTTTAATAGAGACAGGATTTCACCATGTTGGCCAGGCTGGTCTCGAACTCCTGGCCTCAAGTGATCCGCCTGCCTCTGTCTCCCAAAGTGTTGGAATTACAGGCATGAGCTACCACACCCAGCCTGTTTCTGCATTTTTAAGTGTTTGGAAAAAAAATCTAAAGAATAATACTAGTGGAACATGACAATAATATAAAATTCAAATTTCAGTGTCCATAAATAAAGTTTTATTCTAAGTCAGCCATGTTCATCTGACTATGTATCATCTCTAGCAGAGCTGAGTACTTGTGACAGGGATTGTATGGCTTGAAAAGCCTAATAAAACATTTACTATCTGGCCCTTTGTCGAAAACGTTTGCAGGAACATTCAAAGAAACCTATGAGTCCAGAAACAGGAAAGCTGAGATCTTGCCACCAAACTCCAGCCTGGGCAACAGAGTGAGACTCTGTCTCAAAAAAAACAAAACAAACAAACAACAAAAAAAAAAAAAACAGCCTCTTTGTACATTATGGACCTGCATAGAGTGACTAAAGACATGGAGGAATTTTTATTCATGTGGTTGTGGCTAAGTCAATGTGACTTGACCGTGTTAGGGCTCAAAAGATGACCAGGGCTTGGAAACATGCCATGAAGATTTCCTGATTACTACACAGTGACTAGCTCGTGTTATTGTTGGAAAGCTAGTGAATGGAGCAGACAGGATGTAACAATAGAGATTAGTTTTATGAATTGGAATTTATCACTGACTTCCAATTATATCTGGAAGAAAAGATCAGGGGGAGAATTCAAGAGGGTGTAGATTAATTCATAGGACTTAAACTAAAATATATGTATTGATAAAATTCATATAGAACCACTTTGTAAAAGCATTTCTACTTTTTCATGCTTAAAGCATCATACTAAATGCTATATGCGATTTTTTCTTCATCTATTGCAGAAACAGTGCTGATGAAGTACCAGGTTCTATATCAGGTCCTGGGGATACAAAAATCGATAAGACATTGTCCCTTTCCTTAAATAATGCACTCTTACAGAGAGGAAAACGTGTAAGTAAACCAAAAAATAAAAATAAAGAGGTAATAAGGAAATAATAGGAAAAAATGAAAATATTGGTTAGCTCAGTTATGAAACAAAGGGAGTGGTCATTTCAACACAAATGTGTTAATATTTATAAAGCATCTGGATCTTCCTTCCAGAAGGGCTCTAAATGAATACAACATCATCAAAGACTAGGCAAATCTCTATTTTTAATTCCAGATACAAAAGAAAAGACTTAAATGGTACATTTTGGCCATTGATCCTAAAGTTGCAAAGGCAACTGTTATTCAAGATAAGCTACCACATGCCAATGGTCAGATTCTTGACTTAGTTAAGTTTATATATCCCCAGATGTTAACACCATGCAATAGAAACAAAAAAGATCCAATACGTGTTTATCAAATACATGAAATGTCACAACATTTTTTTTAGCCCAAATTTTGATTGTATGGATAATACAACTCTGAAAATTCTATCTCATAGTCAAAGGGTGTTATTTTGGCTACATTAAATCACAAAACAGTATGAGGCAGGAAGCTTGCCCCATAGTTATTAACCCTCTGTATTGAGCAAAAAAAGAAGGGAAGTTCCTAAACCTCATCCATTATTTGAATTTGTTACTATTCACTGCCCTAATAAACATAATGGAACTTTCTGAGACTCTTGGCCTTGTGAGAAAAACTGCTTTAAAATATTTAACATGAGTATTTTGTATTCTTTGTAAAATGGAACAATAACAATAGTAATAATAATAAATTCTACATAATAATAGGTGCAATGTGATACAATGTAATATAATAATGGTATACACAATAGGAAGATTAAATGTGTGATTTTTTAAAGCGCTTACAGTCTCTAAGACAATGATTGTTTTTGTGTGTTAATTGTATTGTTATTGTTATCCACACTGACTGGGAAGGACAGTCGTGCAAATAAGTCAAAATTTTTTCTTCTGAACTTTGGAATTAGTTGCCTAAACATTCATATCACAATAGATTTTCTTTCCTCTAATAAAATTTGCTCTTATTGGCTTTGTTTTTTGTTTTCTCATTCATTCATAAATGTGTTCAATACAAACAATTCATTCAAGCAAACATTTAGTAGTTTAATCAATGCTGTCTTCCCCTATTTTGTGGGGGTGGGGCAGACTGAAAATCCAAATATATCTTAGTCCCTGCTTGCAAGGACATCAGTCTCTTTGGGGAGTCAAATAAACAAATCAAGGATTAAGGTGTCCACCACGATACAGGTATGTTCAGGTACAGTGGGATAGAGCTTCCAGTCCACAATTCAATGCTTAAAAAAGCATCCCTTAAAGAGATGATGCATGGACATAATTTTGAGAAATTAATACAATTTGGCTAGGTAAGGGAAGTGGGAGCCAGAACCATTTTGGGCAGAGGAACAGTGGGAAAACATGACATTAAAAAAATAAATAAATACATGAACTTCTTCTTTATATTTATTTTTGGCTGAAACAAAGGAAACATGTTGGGTGGCCTAGCTGGCTTCTTCAAAATCAGATGAAGTGGTAAGGATTCAAGTACAAACTGTTTATTGATGAGGTGATCCCAGGAAACACTGGCAGGGGTACGGAAAAGTAAGCTGGGAAAGGAAAGGCAGCCAACAAAAGGTATTTTATTAAGCCTCTTAAGCTTATGAGTGGCAGGGTGTGGTGGCTCATGCCTGTAATCCCAGCACTTTGGGAGACCGAGGCGGGTGAATCTCCTGAGGTCAGGAGTTCGATTCCAGCCTGGCCAACATGGTAAAATTCCATCTCTACTAAAAATACTAAAGTTAGCTGAGCGTGGTGGCAGACACCTGTAATCCCAGCTACTCGGGAGGCTGAGGCAGGAGAATCAGCTTGAATCCAGGAGGTGGAGGTTGCAGTGAGCCAAGATCGCACCACTGTAGTCCAGCCTGGGCAACAGAGCAAGACTCTATCCCCCCCCCCCCAAAAAAAAAAAAAAAAAAAGACTATGAGTAAGTGGAAATTATCTAGATGGGAAATCTCCAGTAGTTGATGCAGAACACAGACCTCAGAGTTGTTTCAGCCAAGTGTGAGAGAGTCAGAGTACAGTTACGTGACTCATAACTTTCAATGTGCCACATAACCACTTCGGGTCAGTGATGGACCACATACATGATGGTGGTCTTACAAGATTATAATAAAGCTGAAGAATTCCTATCACCTAGTGACATCACTGCTGTTGTAACCATTGTAGTACAAATGCATTACTCAACTATTTGTGGTGATGCCAATGCAAGCAAATCTGCTCTGCTGCCAGTCATATAAAAGTATAATATATACAATTGTGTACATAATGTTTGATAATGGTAATAAATGTTACTGGTTTATGTATTTAGTATATTATACTTTACTTTTTGTTGTTATTTTAGAGTGTACGCTTCTACTTATAAAAAAAAGTTACCTATAAAACAGCCTCAGGCAGGTCCTTCCAGAGGTATTCCAGGAAAAGGCATTGTTATCATAGAAGATGACAGCTCCATGCATGTTATTGTCCCTGAAGACCTTCCAGTGGGACAAGATGTGGCAGTGGAGTACAGTGATATTGATGACCCTGACCTCGTGCAGGCTAATGTGTGCGTTTGTGTCTACATTTTTAATACAAAACTTTTTTAAGTAAAAAAAAACTTAAATAGGAAAAAGCTTATAGAATAAGGATATAAAGAAATAAAATATTTTTACACAGCTGTAACAATGTGCTTGTGTTTTAAACTGTGTGTTTAAACAAATTAGCCCAAAAGTTTAAAAAGTATATAAAGTAATAAATAAGGATACGGTCAGCTAAGGTTAAATTTTTTATTGAAGAAAAAAATTTTTATAAATGTTATGTAACCTAAGTGTGACTCACCCAAAGCAACTTCCAGTTCTACAAGTTCCATTAATGGTAAGTGTCATGTATAGGTATACCATTTTTTATCTTTTATAGTATTTTACTGTACCTCTTCTATGTCTAGACACACAAATACCACTGCGTTACAACTATCTACAATAAAGTAACATGCTGTACAGATTTGCAAACCAAAGTAAAATGCTGTACAGATTTGTAAACCAGGAGCAATGGGGTATAACATGTAGCCTAGGTGTGTAGTAGGCCATAACATCTACGTTTGTGTGAGTACACTCTGATGTGTGCATGATGACAATACTGCCTAACAACACATTTCTCAGAATGTATCCCCCTCTTTAAGCGATGCACGACTCTACTTATTTATGCACCAAATTTTTCCCTCATTGGTTAAGGATTGCTGGGGGAGAAAGACTTCAGGCAACTGAAAGTCAGTTTCACTACAAAGGTAAGATCCTAGAATGCGGATGGTTGGGGGAGACTTTGAGAGCATCAACAGTACTTGCCATGCTGGGCACACCTAGAAGATAGACTCTGATGGGAAGGAGTAGGTAATGAAGAGGTTATACGTTGAGTAAAGAAACTTGAATTTTATCTTAGGTATCACAGGGAACTTCTGAAATGTTTTCAAAGGGATAAGAAAAACAGGTTTGGTTTTATAAGGTCTACTCCTGCTATCGCTGAAGATAGACTAGAAGGGGCTAGACTAAGGTAGACAGTTCTAATTAAGAAACTGCTGAAGTTCTCCTGACAAAAAATCATGCTGGTCTGAGCTACAGCTTTGCTTTGTGGAAGGAGAGAGAAGTCACAGGACATTTCGTATTTCTGTCTTGGGAAACTACGAAGAAGGCAGAACTATTCAGCCAGATTGAGAATTCAAGAGGAGAAAACAGGTTTCAAGGGAAAGATCAATGAGATAAGATTAGAAATTGTGATTGTGCAGCCTGCTGTATAAACCCAGTGATATGGTTTAGATGTATGCTCCCACCAAATCTTATGTTGAAATGTGATCCCCAGTGTTGGAGGTGGAGTCTAGTGGCAGGGGTTGAATCATGGGGATGGATTCCTCATGAATGGCTTAGCACCATCCCCTTGGTGATCAGTGAGTTCTCTCTTCGTTAGTTCACATGAGATCTGGTTGTTGAAAAGAGTCTGAGAACTTTGCCTTCTCTCTCTTGCTCCCTCTCTTGCTATGTGACACGCCAGCTCCCCTTCACAAGCTTACAAGCTTACAAGCTTGTGTCATGATTGTAAGCTTCCTGAGGCCTCACCAATAGCTGAGCAGATGCTAGTGCCTTACCTGTACTCTCTGCAGAACCATGAACCAATTAAACCTCTTTTCTTTATAAATCACCCAGTCTCAGGTAGTTCTTTACAGCAACACAAGAACAGACTCACACATCCAGAACTCGCCAAATATCTCTGATCTGAAGATATATCTCTGAGTATTCTCCGTATAGAAATGATGGCTGGAGCCATGTGCTAAGGAGGTTCTGGGCTTCTAGAAGATGAAGAAGAAAAGTTGTTAAGAGTCTACAGAGGAAAAAGGCAGGTAAGCAATGACACAGTGGAAATATTGGCATGAAATGCCACAGGGAGACTCAAGTTTCCAGGAGAAGCTAGAGAAAATCATCACCAGAGAGTCTTGTGATCTTAAGAAGAATAAATTGGTACCCATTAGATGGATAAATGGAGGGATAGAGCATTCTTGGCGTAAGGATAACCTGTGTGAAGATAAAGACATATAAAGGAACAAAACATGAAACTTGGGCTAAATTAACATAAAACCAGGCTGAAGTTTGCCTTTTCATTATCTCTGAAGAAAGGCACTCCCTGAGAATAAATATGAGCTTCCTGATTGCTGGAAACATCTTTATCCCCAGTAGCTAGCATATATTAGGTGTTCAAAAAGTTGGTTGAAATAATAGGGTCTGTTTAAGTAAATAATGTAAACTAATGTTATATAATATGACATAATATAATTTCAGAGAGACTTCAACTACTTTAGAGAAAAAACTTGTAATCACCTAAGTTTATTCATTCGATGATTATTTAATTCAACTACTACCAAACTGCAAGCCCTCATATCTATTTAAGGCAGGACCCATAAGAACACACAGCAGTCCTTAGTTAATGAAAACAATAGTCCAAGTAAATAAAAAAGTATCCCTATTCTATTTATTTTAACAAGCTCTTCCTACTTACTCCCAGTTTAGAGAGATGCTATCTAAACTAGGTCACCTACTGTTTGCCTTAATTTGTTGCCCTGACTTCTAGTAATTCCATTGTTATTTCCTTAACACCTAATATAGCATCTGCCTCAGAATACTAGGTGTGTAATAAATACTTGTTGACTAACTCTCAGGAATTAGCTGACTTGTGAATAAAATGAGTACTTTTTCCCCCAATGGCTGTAAAGTTTTCTGCATGGCAGTGAACTTGCTTTTGACTGCACAGAAATCTTCCATTCTTCTTAAAACCGTACTGCTATTTTGCTTTGGAGAACTGTATGAATATAGCTCTGGAGAGTTTCCTTTAGTTTTACTTCCTGGTCAGAATATTGACACATGACCAGCTAGGCAAAGCTGGTGCTTTTTAAACGTAATCTGAAATCCGAATAAAGTGACACAGGCACTGAGTATGGTTAGTACTTCCTACTTTTAACATACCTTAAACGACTCTAGTTTTTGTTTTTTCCTAACACTAGTTTTTCGGGTTTTTTTTTAAATCCATAATGTATCCCATAAATTGTAGTACTTTTCGCTTTAGCTTATCCAGAATTAGGTTCTATTGCTTATAACCAAAGAATTCTAGTGATACATAGTTCTAAGATTTTACGAAACTCAGCAAGAGCAGCAAGAAGAGGAAGAGAAAGTAAGAGCACGGAAGTATGCTGAGCGGAGAGGAATATTAAAATGAAAAATGCTTTTCCCAAAGATGAATTGTGTATTCTTAAATTAAATGTGAGTCTATGGGCAGGGATTTCTTATTTAGTGAGTATAATAACCAGTTAGGATGCTTATTTAAATTCGAGAGGAGGAAAAAGTTTTAATGTAGATTTCCATGTCCTGCTGCCACAGGTTCTGATTAGATGGGGGTTGTGTAGGCCTAGGAATCTGCATAATTTATAAACTTCCTAGATTCTCCTCAGACCATGCTTTGGGATACACTGCTTTCACTCCTGCTCTATACAACAACAACAACAAAAATGGCAACTAATCAGATCTATGAGCACAGCAAAATCTGCCTTCTCCCTGCTATTTTGCTAAATAGTGCCAAAGTTCTAGTACAATAACTGTTTTATAAAATGTTCTAGCTTTGCCAATGACAACAGTGACCTATTAAGTGAATCATAAGAGATATTTACATATAAAGATAAAACAAAGACTAGTTTCAGATTTTTATTTCATTGAGCAGGAGCCGATGAGATTACAAAAGAGAATATTTAGCATTAGAAAACTAAGACCACTATCTTTATTTTATAATCCAATTTTTGTAATTTAGATAAAAGCAGTTTTCATATGAGTACAATTTTATTCCCTGTTGGTCTTTTGTATACACTTGTGCTCATTCAAAATACCATCATCTGCATGAGATCACTCTCATAAGGACTGAGAATTCATTATTACAGTTTATCCCTTAAAATGAAAGTAGGGTGTTGTTGAGATATTATGCTACTAGACCAATTCTGCAGGTAAGGTTATCTCTAGGACAGATATATATGACATATCATGTAAAGTTCAGAAACATTTGAAAAATTGAGTTTACATTTTTACAAGCTAAGGTAGCACTATTCACAATAGCAAAGACATGGAATCAACCCCAAATGGCCATCAGTGACGGACTGGATAAAGAAAATGTGGGCCAGGCACAGTGACTCACCCCTGTAATCCCGACACTTTGAGAGGCCGAGGTGGGCAGATTAGGCCGCGGTTAGGAGATCAAGACCATCCTGGCTAACACGGTGAAACCCCATCTCTATCAAAAATACAAAAAATTAGCTGGGCATGGTGACGCTTGCCTGTAGTCCTAGCTCCTCAGGAGGCTGAGGCAGGAGAATCGCTTGAACCTGGGAGGTGGAGGTTGCAGTGAGCCGAGATCGTGCCACTGCACTCCAGCCTGGGTGACAAAGCAACACTTCATTTCAATAAAAGAAAAAAAAAAGAAAATGTGGTACACATACACCATGGAATACTACACAGCCATAAAAAGGAATGAGATCATGTTCTTTGCAAGGATATGGATGGACCTGGAAGCCATTATCCTCAGCAAACTAACATAGGAACAGAAAACCAAACACTGCATGTTCTCACTTATAAGTAGGAGCCAAACAGTGAGAACACATGGACACAGGGAGGGGAACAACACACATTGGGGCCTGTTGGGAGATGGGGTGGGGGGAGAGGGAGCATTAAGAAAAACAGCTAACACATGCCAGGCTTAATGCCTAGGTTGTGGGTTGATAGGTGCAGCAAACCACCACGGCACATGTTTACCTATGTGACAAACCTGCACATCCTGCACATGTACCCCAGAAATTAAAAATAAAATGGTTTTTAAAAAGCTAAGATAACAGAAAAAAAAAAAAAAGAGTCCAGATAGTACTACCTAAACATTCTTACCCAACAAAAAATTCCAAACACTGTTTTAAATATGCTTGGTGTTTTCCCAGAGACATCTTTATATAAAAGATATAAGACAAATGTTATAGGAAATAGCCAAGGCCTCACTATATATATGCAATGCCCAGTTTTGGTAAAACTGCTATTTTGCTTAACCATTTTATAATATTATTTAATAGATCCTGCGCAAAACTTTCACCGTGGAAACAAAAAAATAGAATGCTAATTATTTACTAAGTCTCCAGGCCTAACACAACAATGTGGTACTCAAGTCTATAAAAAGTTTGCCTGGGCCGGGCGTGGTGGCTCAAGCCTGTAATCCCAGCACTTTGGGAGGCCGAGACAGCGGATCACGAGGTCAGGAGATCGAGACCATCCTGGCTAACACCGTGAAACCCCGTCTCTACTAAAAAATACAAAAAACTAGCTGGGCGAGGTGGCGGGCGCCTGTAGTCCCAGCTACTCAGGAGGCTGAGGCAGGAGAATGGCGTGAACCCAGGAAGCGGAGCTTGCAGTGAGCTGAGATCCAGCCACTGCACTCCAGCCCCGGCAACAGAGTGAGACTCCGTCTCAAAAAAAAAAAAAAAAAAAGTTTGCCTGGACAGAAAACTGTAATGCTTCAGGAACCAGGGTGGTGTCAGAGTGCTTGCTGAGATAGTTCTCAAGACTTGTTTTTGTTTTGATTTTTGTTTTTTGAGACAGAGAGTTGTTTCTGCTTTGACTAATTCATTTCTGGAAACATCAAGTTCACACCTTTGGAAGGAGGGAACACAGGATAGTGGAAGTAAGGGAGATGGCTTTAAGATTCCTTTTCAATTTTAAATTCAAGTCAACATGATTTAACAATTGTGTACTGAATATAAACAGTATGCTTACGACTCCACTAGGTACTGGGAAAGACACAAGAAAATGTATAAAGTGAAAGATTTAATAATTTAACTATAAAAACAAAAAATTAACAAGTTGATTTTTAAAACCAGAAGCCAGTAAATGCATCGTCTAGAAAAATATGAGGGAGCAGTTTTAGAATACGGAGCCCAAGCCCACTGGATGAAGGAAGCCCATATGATACTGCTAAAGTGCACAGAAGACACTGTTCTCCCTGTCGTTCTTCCTGCACATGACACTCACAAGGTTTACAATAGGGAGGAGAATGCATAGTAAAATCCAATGTCTAAAGCACTGAATTAGTATTTAGAAATTAGTTGAAGATGGCCGAATAGGAACAGCTCCAGTCTCCAACTCCCAGCGCGAGCGACACAGAAGACTGGTGATTTCGGCATTTTCAACTGAGGTACTGGGGTCATCTTACTAGGGAGTGCCGGACAATCGGTGCTGGTCAGCTGCTGCAGCCTGACCAGCGAAAGCTGAAGCAGGGCGAGGCATCACCTCACCTGAGAAGGGCAAAGGGGAAGGGAATCCCTTTTCCTAGCCAGGGCAACTGAGACACACAACACCTGGAAAATCGGGTAACTCCCACCCCAATACTGCGCTTTAAGCCAACTGGCACACCAGGAGAATATATCCCACACCTGGCCGGGAGGGTCCCACGCCCACGGAGCCTCCCTCATTGCTAACACAGCAGTCTCCCGCGATCTATCCGCAAGGCAGCAGCAAGGCTGGGGGAGGGGCGCCCGCCATTGCTGAGGCTTAAGTAGGTAAACAAAGCCGCTGGGAATCTCGAACTGGGTGGAGCTCACAGCAGCTCAAGGAAACCTGCCTGTCTCTGTAGACTCCACCTCTGGGGACAGGGCACAACAGGGAAAGCAGCAGAGGCCTGTGCAGACGCGAACGACTCTGTCTGACAGCTTTGAAGAGAACAGTGGATCTCCCAACACGGAGGTTGAGATCTAAGAACGGACAGACTGCCTGCTCAAGTGGGTCCCTCACCCCTGAGTAGCCTAACTGGGAGACATCCCCCACTAGGGGCAGTCTGACACCCCACACCTCACAGGGTGGAGTACACCCCTGAGAGGAAGCTTCCAAAGGAAGAATCAGACAGGTACACTCGCTGTTCAGCAATATTCTATCTTCTGCAACCTCTGCTGCTGATACCCAGGCAAACAGGGTCGGGAGTGAACCTCAAGCAATCTCCAGCAGACCTATAGCTGAGGGTCCTGACTGTCAGAAGGAAAACTATCAAACAGGAAGGACACCTATACCAAAACCCCATCAGTACGTCACCATCATCAAAGACCAGAGACAGATAAAACCACAAAGATGGGGAAAAAGCCGGGCAGAAAAGCTGGAAATTCCAAACATAAGAGCGCATCTCCCCCTACAAAGGAGTGCAGCCCATCGCCAGCAACAGATCGAAGCTGGTCAGAGAATGACTTTGACGAGATGAGAGAAGAAGGTCAGCTGCAGCAGCTGACCAGCACCGATTGTTCGGCACTCCCTAGTGAGATGACCCCAGTACCTCAGTTGAAAATGCAGAAATCACCAGTCTTCTGTGTCGCTCGCGCTGGGAGTTGGAGACTGGAGCTGTTCCTATTCGGCCATCTTCAACTAATTTCTAATTAAATTAGAGAAGAAGGCTTTAGCTCCTCAGAGCTAAAGGAGGAGTTACGTACCCAGCGCAAAGAAACTAAAAATCTTGAAAAAAGAGTGGAAGAATTGACAGCTAGATTAATTAATGCAGAGAAGGTCATAAACGAAATGACAGAAATGAAAACCATGACACGAAAAATACGTGACAAATGCACAAGCTTCAGTAACTGACTCGATCAACTGGAAGAAAGAGTATCAGTGATTGAGGATCAAATGAATGAAATGAAGCGAGAAGAGAAACCAAAAGAAAAAAGAAGAAAAAGAAATGAACAAAGCCTGCAAGAAGTATGGGATTATGTAAAAAGACCAAATCTACGTGTGATTGGGGTGCCTGAAAGTGAGGGGGAAAATGGAACCAAGTTGGAAAACACTCTTCAGGATATCATCCAGGAGAACTTCCCCAACCTAGTAGGGCAGGCCAACATTCAAATTCAGGAAATACAGAGAATGCCACAAAGATACTCCTCGAGAAGAGCAACTCCAAGACACATAATTGCCAGATTCACCAAAGTTGAAATGAAGGAAAAAATCTTAAGGGCAGCCAGAGAGAAAGGTCGGGTTACCCACAAAGGGAAGCCCATCAGACTAACAGCAGATCTCTCGGCAGAAACTCTCCAAGCCAGAAGAGAGTGGGGGCCAATATTCAACGTTCTTAAAGAAAAGAATTTTCAACCCAGAATTTCATATCCAGCCAAACGAAGTTTCATAAGTGAAGGAGAAATAAAATCCTTTACAGATAAGCAAATGCTTAGAGATTTTGTCACCACCAGGCCTGCCTTACAAGAGACCCTGAAGGAAGCCCTAAACATGGAAAGGAACAACCGGTACCAGCCATTGCAAAAACATGCCAAAATGTAAAGACCATCCAGGCTAGGAAGAAACTGCATCAACTAACGAGCAAAATAACCAGTTAATATCATAATGGCAGGATCAAGTTCACACATAACAATATTAACCTTAAATGTTAATGGACTAAATGCTCCAATTAAAAGACACAGACTGGCAAACTGGATAAAGAGTCAAGACCCATCAGTCTGCTGTATTCAGGAGACCCATCTCACCTGCAGAGACATACATAGGCTCAAAATAAAGGGATGGAGGAAGATCTACCAAGCAAATGGAGAACAAAAAAACGCAGGGGTTGCAATCCTAGTCTCTGATAAAACAGACTTTAAACCATCAAAGATCAAAAGAGACAAAGAAGGCCATTACATAATGGTAAAGGGATCAATTCAACAGGAAGAGCTAACTATCCTAAATATATATGCACCCAATACAGGAGCACCCAGATTCATAAAGCAAGTCCTTAGAGACTTCCAAAGGGACTTAGACTCCCATACAATAATAATGGGAGACTTCAACACTCTACTGTCAACATTAGACAGATCAACAAGAGAGAAAGTTAACAAGGATATCCAGGAATTGAACTCATCTCTGCAGCAAGCAGACCTAATAAACATCTATAGAACTCTCCACCCCAAATCAACAGAATATACATTCTTCTCAGCACCACATCGCACTTATTCCAAAACTGACCACATAATTGGAAGTAAAGCACTCCTCAGCAAATGTACAAGAACAGAAATTATAACAAACTGTCTCTCAGACCACACTGCAATCAAACTAGAACTCAGGACTAAGAAACTCAATCAAAACCGCTCAACTACATGGAAACTGAACAACCTGTTCCTGAATGACTACTGGGTACATAATGAAATGAAGGCAGAAATAAAGATGTTCTTTGAAACCAATGAGAACAAAGATACAACATACCAGAATCTCTGGGACACATTTAAAGCAGTGTGTAGAGGGAAATTTATAGCACTAAATGCCCACAAGAGAAAGCAGGAAAGATCTAAAATTGACACTCTAACATCACAATTAAAAGAACTAGAGAGGCAAGAGCAAACACATTCAAAAGCTAGCAGAAGGCAAGAAATAACTAAGATCAGAGCAGAACTGAAGGAGATAGAGACACAAAAAACCCTCCAAAAAATCAATGAATCCAGGAGTTGGTTTTTTGAAAAGGTCAACAAAATTGACAGACTGCTAGCAAGACTAATAAAGAAGAAAAGAGAGAAGAATCAAATAGACGCAATAAAAAAAGATAAAGGGGATATCACCACCGACCCCACAGAAATACAAACAACCATCAGAGAACACTATAAACGCCTCTACGCAAATCAACTAGAAAATCTAGAAGAAATGGATAATTTCCTGGACACTTACACTCTTCCAAGACTAAACCAGGAAGAAGTTGAATCCCTGAATAGACCAATAGTAGGCTCTGAAATTGAGGCAACAATTAATAGCCTACCCACAAAAAAAAAGTCCAGGACCAGATGGATTCACAGCTGAATTCTACCAGAGGTACAAGGAGGAGCTGGTACCATTCCTTCTGAAACTATTCCAATCAATAGAAAAAGAGGGAATCCTCCCTAACTCATTTTATGAGGCCAACATCATCCTGATACCAAAGCCTGGCAGAGACACAACAAAAAAAGAGAATTTTCGACCAATATCCCTGATGAACATCGATGCAAAAATTCTCAATAAAATACTGGCAAACCAGATTCAGCAGCACATCAAAAAGCTTATCCACCATGATCAAGTGGGCTTCATCCCTGGGATGCAAGGCTGGTTCAACATTCGCAAATCAATAAACGTAATCCAACATATAAACAGAACCAAAGACAAGAACCACATGATTATCTCAATAGATGCAGAAAAGGCTTTTGACAAAATTCAACAGCCCTTCATGCTAAAAACGCTCAATAAATTCGGTATTGATGGAACGTACCTCAAAATAATAAGAGCTATTTATGACAAACCCACAGCTAATATCATACTGAATGGGCAAAAACTGGAAAAATTCCCTTTGAAAACTGGCACAAGACAGGGATGCCCTCTCTCACCACTCCTATTCAACATAGTGTTGGAAGTTCTGGCTAGGGCAATCAGGCAAGAGAAAGAAATCAAGGGTATCCACTTAGGAAAAGAAGAAGTCAAATTGTCCCTGTTTGCAGATGACATGATTGTATATTTAGAAAACCCCATTGTCTCAGCCCAAAATCTCCTTAAGCTGATAAGCAAATTCAGCAAAGTCTCAGGATACAAAATTAATGTGCCAAAATCACAAGCATTCTTATACACCAGTAACAGACAAGCAGAGAGCCAAATCAGGAATGAACTTCCATTCACAATTGCTTCAAAGAAAATAAAATACCTAGGAATCCAACTTACAAGGGATGTAAAGGACCTCTTCAAGGAGAACTACAAACCACTGCTCAGTGAAATCAAAGAGGACACAAACAAATGGAAGAACATACCATGCTCATGGACAGGAAGAATCAATATCGTGAAAATGGCCATACTGCCCAAGGTTATTTATAGATTCAATGCCATCCCCATCAAGCTACCAATGAGTTTCTTCACAGAATTGGAAAAAACTGCTTTAAAGTTCATATGGAACCAAAAAGAGCCCGCATTGCCAAGACAATCCTAAGTCAAAAGGACAAAGCTGGAGGCGTCACGCTACCTGATTTCAAACTATACTACAAGGCTACAGTAACCAAAACAGCATGGTACTGGTACCAAAACAGAGATATAGACCAATGGAACAGAACAGAGTCCTCAGAAATAATACCACATATCTACAGCCATCTGATATTTGACAAACCTGAGAGAAACAAGAAACGGGGAAAGGATTCCCTATTTAATAAATGGTGCTGGGAAAATTGGCTAGCCATAAGTAGAAAGCTGAAACTGGATCCTTTCCTTACTCCTTATACGAAGATTAATTCAAGATGGATTAGAGACTTAAATGTTAGACCTAATACCATAAAAACCCTAGAAGAAAATCTAGGTAGTACCATTCAGGACATAGGCATGGGCAAGGACTTCATGTCTAAAACACCAAAAGCAACGGCAGCAAAAGCCAAAATTGACAAATGGGATCTAATTAAACTAAAGAGCTTCTGCACAGCAAAAGAAACTACCATCAGAGTGAACAGGCAACCTACAGAATGGGAGAAAATTTTTGCAATCTACTCATCTGACAAAGGGCTAATATCCAGAATCTACAAAGAACTCAAACAAATATACAAGAAAAAAACAAACAACCCCATCAAAAAGTGGGCAAAGGATATGAATAGACATTTCTCAAAAGAAGACATTCATACAGCCAACAGACACATGAAAAAATGCTCATCATCACTCGCCATCAGAGAAATGCAAATCAAAACCACAATGAGATACCATCTCACACCAGTTAGAATGGCAATCATTAAAAAATCAGGAAACAACAGGTGTTGGAGAGGATGTGGAGAAATAGGAACACTTTTACACTGTTGGTGGGATTGTAAACTAGTTCAACCATTATGGAAAACAGTATGGCAATTCCTCAAGGATCTAGAACTAGATGTACCATATGACCCAGCCATCCCACTACTGGGTATATACCCAAAGGATTATAAATTAGTCTACTACAAAGACACATGCACACGTATGTTTATTGCGGCACTATTCACAATAGCAAAGACTTGGAATCAACCCAAATGTCCATCTGTGACAGACTGGATTAAGAAAATGTGGCACATATACACCATGGAATATTATGCAGCCATAAAAAAGGATGAGTTTGCATCCTTTATAGGGACATGGATGCAGCTGGAAACCATCATTCTTAGCAAACTATCACAAGAAGAGAAAACCAAACACCGCATGTTCTCACTCATAGGTGGGAACTGAAGAATCAGGAAACTTGGACTCGGGAAGGGGAACATCACACACTGGGGCCTATCATGGGGAGGGGGGAGGGGGGAGGAATTGCACTGGGGAGTTTTACATGATATAAATGATGACTTGATGGGTGCTCACGAGTTGATGGGTGTAGCACACCAACATGGCACAAGTATACATATGTAACAAACCTGCACGTTATGCACATGTACCCTAGAACTTAAAGTATAATAAAAAAAAAAGAAAACATAAATAAATGATTAAAAAATAATTTAAAAAAAAATAACATTCCAGCAACGAGATATCATTAAAATCTATTGCTTCATAGTAGAGTAAGCTCTCAGTTTCTGGAAGTAGGCAAAACAAAAGACTACCAGGAATAAGAAACGCTAACTATAGTCTAGAAGATAATGTGTAACATCCTTTACAAGGCTGGTTTGCTCAAGAGAGAATAATGAAGAGATTCAGCATTCTGTATGTACCAACTCTAAATTAGAATTAAAATATTCAGAAAAAGATTTAAAAAAATAAGAAATTAGTCATAGACCTGGAAAATTACTTTCACACACCAGCTTACTAAAACTTCAAAGAAATGGTATAAAATAAACACAGAATTTTTTATTGGAACTTCAGACTTTAAATAAATATATATATATATTTATATGTATTTAAAAATCTGTCTGCTTTATGCTGCTGATACATGTGACAATCACAAGAGATCACGGGTGTTGTAACATTTACCAAACATTCACCAAACATCCCCTTTCTGCAGCTCAGACAGACCTGGTTAAAGGGAAATTGTTTTTCTTCTACTGTTTCTTTGTGCTATTTAATTTGGTTTTTGGCTTTTCCTTCCCTGTAATGTTAGTTCATCTCATAATAATTACTTTTGATAATAGTCTAAGACTATAGAGCAGGGGTATTTTTCATTACTTTTTTGATTAACGCCAGGAATGTGGAGATTTTTAATTCAATTCAACATGACTCAACAATTGTTTATTGACTACTCACATGATGCTCCCTCAGTACTCCACTAGACCCTGGGAAGAATGCAAAAGATGAATATCATGATTTCTGTCTTCTAGGAGCTGAAAGATAAAATAGACAAGAATTAGATGAAGAACTATAAGATGACAAGTGAAGCTTTTGGGGGATGATGATGTTGACGGTGGTAGTATGCCTCAGCAAGATGTTATGTAACAGTATACTTGTTTTTAATATTCAAGAGAATAGTAGTAGAAATAGTCTTAAGAAAACCAGAAAAGTATAGAAATGTACAAAATAGTAATTGACATTTCTCCTTGATAGGAAGACTGGCTCATATTAAGCAGATGTGGTTATTAAAAAATGGAATTCCATATCTGTTGGAATGTACATCTGTAAGATTCTCCTGTCAACCAACAGTGATCCTCAGACTTTTTTAAGCCTGAAGCAATGTTAAATAAAAATAATACATGGTTGGCCATTTCAAAAGCATGCCCAACCAGAGTCAAACACAGAATTACCAGTAATGAGTAATATAAACTGAGAAGTGAACTTTGGAGGAGAAGCAAAAAGTGGAATTGATTTCCAGGAAAGGGATTCTTTTCTTTTTCTAATTGGAAGCTAGGGTAGCCTCATGTCCACTCTAGACTTTGTCTATCTTTTGCAAGGACTAACCACAATGTTGTAACCTGCTTTCCCCCTGCTAAAAATGATTAATTAAAGGTAAACATCAGTTTGGTATTCTATGAATTACACTGCTTTATTTTTTTAGTTACTACCACAAATATGAAGGTTTTTTATCAATTAATTTTGTTCATAGTGTGTGAAAATCATTTCTGTTCCAATATAAAATGCTACAAATCTTTATGTGTGTGTGTGTGCATGGGTGTGTATAAATTTAAATGGTACAAGGGAAATTTTTTTTTTTTTTTTTTTTTTTTTTTTTTTTTGAGATGGAGTCTCGCTCTGTCACCCAGGCTGGAGTGCTGTGGCCAGATCTCAGCTCACTGCAAGCTCCGCCTCCCGGGTTCACGCCATTCTCCTGTCTCAGCCTCCCGAGTAGCTGGGACTACAGGCGCCGCCACGTCGCCCGGCTAGTTTTTTGTAGTTTTTAGTAGAGACGGGGTTTCACGGTGTTAGCCAGGATGGTCTCGATCTCCTGACCTCGTGATCCGCCCGTCTCGGCCTCCCAAAGTGCTGGGATTACAGGCTTGAGCCACCGCGCCCGGCCAGAAATTTTGTTACATGGATATATTGCCTAATGGTGAAGTCTGGATTTTTAATGTAACCATCAACCAAATAGTGTACATTGTACCCATTAAGTAATTCTCTTCCCTTATCCCCCTACTTTTCCAACTCTCCAATGACTATTATTCTACATTCTTTGTCCATGTGTGTATATTATTTTGTTCCCACTTACAAGTGAGAACATGTATTTGACTTTCTGTTTCTGAATTGCTCCAATTAAGCTAATGACCTCCAGTTCCATCCATGTTGCTGCAAAAGAAATTATTTTATTCTTTTTTATGGCTGAATAGTATTCCACTGTGTGTGTGTGTGTGTGTGTGTGTGTGTGTGTGTGTGTGTGTGTCACATTTGCTTTAACCACCCAACCATTGATGGACACCTAGGCTGATTCCATGTCTTTGTTACTGCGAATAATGCTACTATAACATACAAGTGCAGGTATCCTTTTTTACATGATAGGTATCTTTGTATGCAATGATTTTTTTTCCTCCAGGCATTTCAGTAGTGGGATTGCTAGGTTTTATGGTAGGCCTAATTTTAGTTTATTAAGAGATCTCCATACTGTTTTCCACAGGGTCTGTACTAATTTGTACTCCCACCAACAGTGTATAAGCATTCCCTATTCTCTGCATCCTCACCAACATCTGTTATTTTTTGACTTTTTAATGATAGCCATTCTGACTGGTGTAAGATGGTATCTCATTGTGGTTTTGTTTTGCATTTTGCTGATGATTGGTGATGTTCAGCATTTTTCATGTGCTTCTTGGTCATTTGTATGTCTTCCTTGAAAAATTTATATTCATATCCTTTGCCCACTTTGTAATGGGATGATATGTGTTTTTCTCGTTGAGTTCCTTGTATATTCAAAATATCAGTCTCCTGTCATATTAATAGTTTGCAAATATTTTCTCCCATTCTGCAGATTGTCTCTTCACTCTGTTGGTTATTTATTTTGTTGTAAAGAAGCTTTTCAGTTAATTAAGTCCCATTTGTCTATTTTTGGTTTTGTTGCCTATGCTTTTGAGGTCTTAGTCATGAATTCTTTGCCTAGACCAATGTCCAGAAGAGTTTTCCCTAGACTTTCTCCTAGCATTTTTATAGATTCGGGTGTTACTTTTAAGTCTTTGATCCCTCTTGGTTGATTTTTGTAGATAGTGAGAGATGGGGATCCAATTTCATTCTTCTGCATATGGCAATTTGATTTTCCCAGCATCATTTGTTGAAAAGGGTGTCCTTTTCCCAGTGTATGTTTTTGTCAACTGTGTCAATAAGATCAGTTGGCTGTAGATATTTGGTTTTAAAAAATGATACAGGTTTTAATATAAGTTTTTCATGGCAGACAAGGTCATTGGTGGTGGTGAACAGCTCTCTGAGAAGCTTTTGAGTCAGTTTAAACTATTTCATAAGTAATATATTACACAACACTTTAGCAAGTAAAAAGGCTCTTTAAATTTACTATATAAAAGGGTAGGGTGACATACATTTGAACACTAATTTTATGTCAAGATAACAGAACATTGTTTTTCTAAAAACAAACTGGAATTAGATCATCTATAAAATAAGTTGAAATGAGTTGATAGAGGAAGGAGAACTGGTAGAATAAGTCTGCTTATTTTGTACAGTAAAATGTTCCATTCTGTATCACACCATTTCCCATGTTGTGGCTTCTCTTTTATGAACTGTAAATAATACACGTTCCCAGACAGTAGGTTGGAACCTAATGATCTTTGCCAAGCCTTTACGAAGCTATTTGAAGGCATTTTCTAAGCATCCATCTCATTCCAAGCACCGTTCTAGTCCCTGAGGAGACAGAACAATAGATCCAGCCCCTATCCAGAATCCTATGGGATTTCCAGTGAAGAGACAGATCCATCTGGTAGCATTATCCATGCCTTCAGGAAATTTGAAAGTCCAACCCAAGGACCTCAGCACCATTCTTCCCTATTCTCCATTCCCAAACTCCAGCCACTGTACATGTGCACACACATACAGGAGCCTCACTTCCTTTCAATCACCAGCCTTCCATTTGTTATTATGTACTGTACACAGTGTGTGGCTGATGGATACACACACAAAAAAATTGCAGCGCTAGATGGGGGAGCTCTCTCTCAGGCAGATTCAGAGAAATGAACCCATCTCTTCCATACTCTACTAAATTCCTGCTTCAAAGTAAAATGAATCAAGAATGATGCCAGATAACATTTTAAAAACTAAGTTAACATACCACAGTCAGTCTTTTTAATATTATGGACCTCATTCCTAAATAAATTATATATAAAAGATACCAGATCTTCAGAACAGATGAAAAAACAAAGTTGTTTTACTTAACCTAATGATGCTTCCCAAGCTCTGTTATAGCATGGTAAAAAGAAAATACAGCCGGGCGCAGTGGCTCATGACTGTAATCCCAGCACTTTGGGAGGCCAAGGCAAGAGGATCGCTTGAGGCCGGGAGTTCAGGACCAGTCTGGCCAACATGACGAAACCCCGTCTCTATGAAAATACAAAAATTAGCCGGTTATGGTGGCTCGCACCTGTAATCCCAGCTACTTGAGAGGCTGAGGCAGAGAACTGCTTGAACCTGGGAGGCAGAGGCTGCAGTGAGCCAAGATCATGCCACTGGACTCCTGCCTGGGCAATAGAGGGAAACTCCAACTCAAAAAAAAGAAAAGAAAAGAAAAGAAAAGGAAGAAAAGAAAGGAAAGGAAAGGAAAGGAAAGGAAAGGAAAGGGGAAAGGGGAAAGGGGAAAGGGGAAAGGGGAGGAAAGGAAAGGAAAGGAAAGGAAAGGAAAGGAAAGGAAAGGAAAGGGGAAAGGGGAAAGGGGAAAGGGGAAAGGGAAGGAAAGGAAAAAGAAAAGAAAAGAAAAGAAAAGAAAAGAAAAGAAAAGAAAATCACAATGCATTTATGGTATGTTAGGGTAAAAAGACTCTGCTAAAGATGGACTGCCTAGAAGCCCCACTGGAAGCCCCAGACCCAAGAAAACCCCTATCTTGGCATACTTATTTTTTGTGGGATTTTTATGGGAAGCTCTGATCTAAAACTTTGATTGTAAAGTATTTTATTTCATGAAATAAGTGAGATCTTTTTTTGAGGGAGGGGATGGAGTATCGCTCTGTTGGCCAGGCTGGAGTGCAGTGGCGCGATCTCAGCTCACTACAAGCTCCGCTTTGCAGGTTCACGCCATTCTCCTGCCTCAGCCTCCTGAGTAGCTGGGACTACAGGCGCTGTGAGATGCTTTTTCTAACTACTCCCTCTAATACCTTCAAGGAGACTGGGATGTACCCTCAAAGGAGAGGTTCACAATTTGACATGACTGTTGGAATACATCTTGTTTATTCCTAGAAGGGTGCCATGAATCAATGATATAGATTACATAGAAAGAAAAATCATAGATAAATACAAGCATACCTCAGAGGTACTGCAGGTTCAGTTCCAGACCACCACATTAAAGGAAATATTGCAATAAAGCAAGTCACACAAATGTTATGGCTTCCCAGCATATATAAAAGAATATTTACACTATACTGTAGTCTATTAAATGTACAATAGCATTGTGTCTAAAAAATAATGTATGTATCTTAATTTTAAAATACTTTATTGCTAAAAAAATGCTAACAACCACCTGTGCCTTCAGCGAGTCACAATCTTTTTGCTGGTTGAAGAGTCTTGCCTCAATGTGGTTGGCTGCTGACTAATCAGGGTGGTAGCTGCTAAAGGCTGGAGTGGCTGTGGCAATTTCTTAAGTTAAGACAGCAAGGAAATTTGCCAGCTTGATTGACACTCTTTCATGAAAGATTTCTCTGTAGCATGAGATGCTGTTTGATAGCATTTTATCCACAGTAGCATTTCTTTCAAAACTGGAGTCAGTCCTCTCAAACCCTGCTGCTACTTTATCAACTAAGTTCATGTAATTCTCTCAATCCTTGGTTGTCTTTTCAACAATGTTCACAGCATCCTCACCAGGAGTACTTTCCATCTCAGGAAATTAGTTTCTTTGCTCATCCACTAGAAGAAATTCTTTGTCCATTCAGATTTTATTATGAGATTGTAGCAATTCAGTCACATTTTCAGGCTCCATTTTTAATTCTAGTTCTGCTATTTTCACCACATCTGCAGTGACTTTCTCCACTGAAGTTTTAAACTCCTCAAAGTCAACCATAAATGTTAAAACTAACTCCTTCCAAACTCCTGTTAAGGTCAATATTTGGACCTCCTCCCATAAATCACAAATGTTCTTAAGAGCATCTGGAATGCTGAATCCTTTCTAGAAGTTTTCAATTTACTTTGCCCAGAACTATCAGAGGAAACAATATCTATGGCACCCATAGCCTTACAAAATTTAATTCTTAAATAATAAGACTTGAAAGTTGAAATTATTCCTTGATTCATGGGTTGCAGAATAGATGTTGTGTCTGCAGGCATTAAAAAAAAAAAAAAAAAGAAATTCACCTGTACATCTCCATCAGAATTCTTGAGTGACCAGGTAAATTCATCAGGGAGCAGTAATCTTTTGGAAAAAGAAAAAAAAAAACGTATTTTTTCTGAGAGTAGGTCTCAACAACAAGCTGAAAATATTCAGTAAATCATGCTGTAAACAAATGTGTGGTGATCTAGGCTTCGTTATTCCATTTACAGAGCATGAGCAGAGTAGATATTGCATACTTCTTACGGGCCCTGGGATTTTCAGAATAGTAAATGAGCATTGGCTTCAACTTAAAGTTACTAGCTGCATGTTAGCCACTAACAAGAGTCAGCCTGTTCTTTGAAGCCAGGCATTGACTTCTTCTTTCTAGCTATGAAAGTCCTAGATGGCATCTTCTTCCAATAGAAGACTGTTTCATCTACACTGAAAAATCTGTCATTCAGTGTAGCCACCTTCATTAATGACCTCAGCTAGATCTTCTGGACAATGCTATAGCTTTTACATCGTACTTGCTGCATCATCTTAAACTTTTACCTTATGGAGACGACTTCTTTCCACAAGACTCAAGAACCAATCTCTGTTAGCTTCAAACATTTTTTCTGCAGTTTCTCCACCTCTCTCAGCCTTCACAGAATTAAAAAGAGTTAGAGCCTTGCTCTGGATTAGACTTTAGCTGAAGGGAGTGTTGTGATGGGTTTTGTCTTCTATCTAGGCCACTCTACCTTTCTTCATATCAGCAATGTCTCTTTTGCTTTCTTATTATTCATGTGTTCACTGGAGTAGCATTTTTAACTGCCTTCAAAAACTTGTCCTTTGCATTCAGAACTTGACTAACTGTTTTTCACAAAAGACCTAGCTTTCAGCTTATCTTGGCTTTTGACATGCCTTCCTCACATTAACTTAATTATTTCTAGCTTTTGATTTAAAGTGGGAGACATGTGACTCTTTCACTTGAACACTGAGAGGCCATTGTACCATTGTTAACTGGGTTAATTTTTTTTTTTTTTTTTTTTTTGAGACAGAGTTTCCCTCTTGTTGCCCAGGCTGGAGTGCAATGGCACGATCTCGGCTCACTGCAACCTCCACCTCCTGGGTTCAAGCAATTCTCCTGCCTCAGTCTCCCGAGTAGTTGAGATTACAGGCATGTGCCACCATGACCGACTAATTTTGTATTTTTAATAGAGGTGGGATTTCACCATGTTGGTCAGGCTGGTCTTGAACTCTGACCTCAGGTGATCCACCTACCTTGGCCTCCCAAAGTGCTGGGATTACAGATGTGAGCCACCATGCCCAACCAACTGGCTTAATTCTTTTGCTTTTTTTTTTTTTTTTTTTTTTTTTTTGAGATGGAGTCTCACTCTTATTGCCCAGGCTGTAGTGTAATGGCATGATCTCGGCTCACTGCAAACATCACCTCCTGGGTTCAAGCAATTCTCCTGCCTCAGCCTCCTGCATAGCTGGGATTACAGGCATCCACCACCACACCTGGCTAATTTTGCATTTTTAGTAGAGACGGGTTTTCTCCATGTTGGTCAGGCTAGTCTCGAAATCCCGACCTCAGGTGATCCACCCACCTCGGCCTCCTAAAGTGCTGGGATTACAGGTGTGAGCCACCGTGCCCGGTTGGCTTAATATATTGTTATGTTTCAGAGAATAGGGGTGCCTCAGGAAAAGAAAGATGAAGGAACGCCCAGTGAGTAGAGCACTCAGAACACACATATTTATCAATTAAGTCTGCTGTCTTATATGGGTGAGGCTCATGGCACCCCAAAATAATTGTTATTAGCATCAAAGATTACCAATCACAGATCAACATAACAGATATGATAATCATGAAAATTTTGAAATATGGCAAGAATTACCAAAATGTGACATAAGATACAGAGTGTGCAGTCATGCCGTTGCAAAAATGGTGCCAATACACTTGGAAGACACAGGGTTGCCACAAACCTTCATTTTGGGAAAACACAATACCTGTAAAGCGCAAAATGCCTGTACTGAGCAAGGATTTACCAGCTCAATTCCTTTTGTTTTACAAATGAGTAAACCAGGCACAGGAACTTTCAGCGGCAGAAAGTTACGAAAGCAAATGAAGACAAGATTTCTTAACTCTCTACTTACTGTCTCTTGGCATCACACTACTGGTTCCCAAGTGGAGTTTCCAGAGTAGCAGCATGAATATTATCCAATAATTTGCTAGAAATGCTACTTTTCAGGTGCTGCTCCAGACCCAGTGAATCAGAAGCTCCAAGAGTGAGGCCTCAGCAAGCTGTGTTTTAACAAGTCCTTCAGGCAGTTTTAATGCACGTTGAAGTATTAAGGAGGCCTATTTGCATCAAGATTGCACCTGTGCAGTCAGGAAGCCAAGCACAAGCTGGAGCCTTTGTGAGTGGAATAGGGATTCCCTCTGACTAAGGAGACTGACTTGTGGGTTAAAGTAGCTAATCAGAGAAGGGACATGGTGAGTTTAGGATGTAAGTGGAAACTACAATTCTCTAAGTACTATCAGGTCTGTTGTGGTCCAGATTTTTCTGCCTTATCTCTTCTAATAAAAGTTTCAACAGCACATTTGAGGACTGGAAGGGATAATTTCTAATTTTATAATGAAAACCAGTAGAAAAAAAAAAAGTAGGCTGGTCATGGTGGTTCACACCTGCAATCCCAGCACTTTGGGATGCTGAGGCAGATGGATTGCTTGAGCCCAGAAGTTCGAGACCAGCCTGGGCAACAGAGAGAACCCTCATGTCTACAAAAACACAAAAATCAGCCAAGCACTGTGTAGTCCTAGCTACTTGGAAGGCTGACTTGGGAGGATCCCTTAAGCCCAGGAAGCGGAGGTTGCAGTGAGCTGAGATAGCACCATTGCACTCCAGCCTAGGCAACAGAGCAAGACTCTGTCTCAAAAATAATAATAATAATAATTAAAATAATTTTCCAGATTGGCCTTTGTTGCTTCTTGCATTAAATATTTTGAAAATAGCAAATCTTTCTAGATTTAGTTTATATAATCTGTGGACGATTAAGTGGAAGAAAGAAGAAAACATTTCTTGCAAATGAGGCACAGTTAAGTTTGCCTATTTTTACATCATCACTGCTAAATTCCTTTGCCCTGAAAAACACTCAGATTTATTTTCCATATGACTCATCACCAAATTTCTGTTCTTTAGATGTGGATCCTACATTGTGTGGGTCAGAAATATCAAATAACTAAATATTTTTTTAATGCACAGTTTACATTTTAGTCCAAGAATAATTCTATCATAAGGAGCCAAACAAGTAGAAAATTCTCTTTCATGATTGAAAAACTCATGTTAAGCTTAGCAGTATTAGTAGCATTAAAATACTTTTAAGTTGTATCCTCAGGACATCCAGGAATAATAAAAGCTACAACAAACACTGTTGCCATTAGTTAAACTTGGCTCATGCAAAGATCTTGTAAACAAAATCTTGCTCTTAAAAGAAAAGAGAGATGCACTAAATTTCACTCATTTCGTTTTATCTCTCTATCTTTTCTAAAGCCATGGACTCATATTTCAAGATATTGCCTTTTAAACTCTTAATCAAACATTTACTTAATAAAATTTAGCTATCATGGGAGAAGTACAACTCTCAGTCCCTGAAACCATAATGTTCAAGCTAATTATCAGGGAGCCATTTACTCAATTTATTAGATAATTTTCTATTTACCACCTACTATGGTTTAAAAATAGTTTGTTCCCACCAAAACTTATGTTGAAGCTTATTCCCCAGTGTGGCTTTGTTGAGAGGTAGTGCCTTTAAAAAGTGATTAGGGCATTAAGATGGATTAATATTTTTCTCACGAAACTGGGTTAGTTCTTGTTGGAGTGCGGTGATTCCCAAGAGAATCAGTTGTTATAAAGACAGGTTACCTCTCATGTTTTGACATTATTTTATGCACTTGATTCCACTTCCACCTCATTTTGACATAGTATGAGGCCCTCACCAGGAGCCACCTGATGCAGTCACCCAATCTTTGAACTTCACAGCCTGCAGAATTGTGAGTTAAATCAACTTCCATTCTTTATAAATTATCCAGTCTCTGGTATTCTTTATTGAAACATGAAATGGACTAAGACACCACCCATAACTAGAGCCATCCCAGCAGTAGAGGATGTAGGTACAGATAGAATAAACATGTTACTAGGAGATACTCTGAAAGAAAATGAAGAACTTGTAGCAAAAAGTTTATTATTATTTAAGAATGTTTATCCTGCTCTTTGTGTGGTTTGGGGTTTGTTTTTTCTTGTTATTTTTTGTTTTGCAAAGTATACTTTATTTTTAGTTGTGTAAATGTAATTAGAAACCCAGGATTTTATGTTCCCAAAACTGTGGAAAAGAATGCTAATTATTTACTAAGTCTCTAGGCCTAACACAACTATGTGGTGCTCAAGTCTATAAAAAGTTTGCCTGAACAGAAAACTGTAATGCTTCAGGAACTAGGGTGGTGTCAGAGTGTTTTCTGAGATAGTTCTCAAGACTTTTTTTTTTTTTTTTTTTTTGAGACAGAGAGTTGTTTCTGCTTTGACTAATTCAATTCTGGAAACATCAAGTTCACACCCTTTGGAAGGAGGGAACACAGGATAGTGGAAGTAAGGGAGATGGCTTTAAGAAAGTAGTACAGCACGCAAATACCTACGCACTGTATGTTGTCTTTTTTTTTTTTTTTTTTTTTTTTTTGAAACAGTGTCGCCCAGGCTGGAGTGCGATCTCAGCTCACTGCAAGCTCCGCCTCCCAGGTTCACGCCATTCTCGTGCCTCAGCCTCCTGAGTAGCTGGGACTACAGGTGCCCGCCACCAAGCCCGGCTAATTTTTTTTTTTTTTTTTTTTTTTTTTTTTGTATTTTTAGTGGAGATGGTATTTCACTGTGTTAGCCAGGATTGTCTCAATCTCCTGACCTCGTGATCGGCCGGCCTCAGCCTCCCAAAGTTCTGAAATTACAGGCTTGAGCCACTGCGCTGCCGGGCCAGTTCTCAAGACATTGTTTTTTTTCAGCCCAAGTGGTCTTTTAAATGTGCTAACAAACTCCACATTCATAAAATTTCTCATGAAAAGTAGAGAATGTTGCAAAACATATTGAAGGTAACCTGTACTGATACTAAAAAGTTACTACTATTTTTTCTATTCTGAGGTGTAAAGTTAGGGAACAATTGAGAAGAGCTGATTGCTTAATAAAATAATTACTGTTTTAAGAACTGATCCAACTTTCATGAATAAAATTTTTAAAAATCTATGTGAACAAAATAAAAATAGTTTTAAAAATTTAATTTATAATGTCTATAAATGGTCATGGCAGTAAATATTTTACAATTTACTGTCTCTTCTCTAATAAATACACACTATGAGAGTTCGTGTTTCTGGTTTTCTGAGGTAGCCACTTAATGACTAACAATTTAAATTCATTAATATTACAACTGAATTCATTGCAACTTCCCTACCAAAGCCCTAGAATCATTTCTATATTGTTGTGGTCCAACAGGGTTAAAGAAAAGAACATGAATTTTTAATAATTTCTCTTATATTATGACTCTATAGCATGATTTTCAAGTCTCTAATTCAGATACTCTCATATGTACTTTATAGGAACAATCAGACAATTTTCCTCTTGGGCAGTAGATTGTTTCACCTGTAGTGTTCCCTTACTTCTAATTCTTCAACCTGTCCTCCCTTCTTCTCAATATTTCGGCAGGCACTCTGAAAAATGATCAAACACCTGGCCGGGTGCAGTGGCTTATGCCTGCAATCCCAACACTTCGGGAGGCTGAGGCTGGTGGATCACCTGAGGTTAGGCGTTTGAGACCAGCCTGGCTAACATAGTGAAAACCCATCCCTACTAAAAACACCAAAATTAGTCAGGCATAGTGGCGGCGCCTGTAGTCCTAGCTACTTGGGAGGCTGAAGCGGAAGGGTTGCTTGAGTCCCGGAAGTGGAAGTTGCGTTGAGCAGAAATCACACCTCTGCACTCCAGCTTGGGTGACAGAGTGAGACTCTATCTCCAAAAAAATGGGGTTTTTTAAATGAAAAATGATCAAACACCTAATTTATGTTTCTAGATTAGGTTCTATTATCTCTAGGAAAAATATAAAAAAGAAGGGAGCTCATATTGGTGGTGTATCTTCTACCTGTCAAACATGGAGTTGAGAAGTTTTCAATAATGTCCCAGGAGGCAGTTGTTATTGTGCCCATTTCACATGGGAAGAAACTGAGCAGAGAAGTAACTGAGCAGTAATCCTATAGATATAAAGGGGCAAAAATCATATTTGAACCTAGTTTTGTTACTCATGCTCCTTGCAAACTAAATAAAATATTATTTCTGAAATATTTACTCTTAGTTTACTCATATGCTTACTTTTATTTAATGACTAAGATTTCCAAAGCACTGCCACATATATTATCCCATTTCAAGGCAGCTGGGGCTGGGTTTGGTGGCTCACACCTGTAATCCCAGCACTTTGGGAAGCCAAGGCAGTCGGATCACCTGAAGTCATGAGTTCAAGTTCAGCCTGGCCAACATGGCGAAACTCCGTCTCTTCTAAAAAATATAAAAATTAGCCTGGCGTAGTGGTGCATGCCTATAATCTCAGCTACTAGGGAGGCTGAGGCACAAGAATCGTTTGAACCTGGGAGGTGGAGGTTGTGGTGAGCCGAGATCTCGCCATTGCACTCTAGTGTAGGCTACAGAACAAGACTCTGTCTCAAAAAAAAAAAAAAAAAACAAAAAAAAACAAAAAGACAGCTGGTAGAATGGAAAGCTTGTGGAGGTTGTGATGATCAGCAATAATGTATATAGATTATATAATATCTAGTGTAAAACATATGCTCATTCACTATTATTATTATTGATCCTTCCAACAGGCTTAGTAGACGTTAGGTAGTACAGCTGTCTTGACAGAATTCCTCTACAAAAATCAATCCCTTTCACATTATACTCTACAAGCAAGAATTGATCTTTTTAATATTTATTTGTGTATATATTTATTTATTAAAAAACATTTTTTTTTGAGACAGAGTCTTGCTCTGTCACCCAGGCTGGAGTGCAGTGATGTGATCTCAGCTTACTGCAACATCCACCTCCCAGGATCAAGCAATTATCTTACCTCAGCCCCCTGAGTAACTGAGATTACAGGTGCCCACCACCACATCCAGCTATTTTTAGTAGAGATGGGGATTCACCATGTCGACCAGGCTGGCCTGGAACACCTGACCTCAAGTGATACGCCCACCTCGGCCTCCCAAAGTACTGAGCTTACAGGTGTGACCCACTGCACCCGGCCTATTTATTTATTTTAGAGAAAAGTTCCTGCTCTGTCACACAGGCTGGAGTGCAGTGACATGATCATAGCTTACTGCAGCCTCAAACTCATGGGCTCAAGTGATCCTCCTGCCTCAGCCTTCCAAATAGCAAGTACTATAGGCATGTATCACCACACCCAGCTAAGATTAAAATTTTATTTACAAGGTAGTTACAAGAATCTCAAAACCCCATATTCGACTTCAATTTTTTTTTTTTTTTTTTTTTTTTTTTGAGATGGAGTTTCACTATTATCACCCAGGCTGGAGTGCAGTGGTGCAATCTCTGCTCACTGCAACCTCTGCCTCCCAGGTTCAAGTGATTCTCCTGCCTCAGCCTCCTGAATAGCAGGGATTACAGGCGTGCACCACCACACCCAGCTAATTTTGTATTTTTAGTAGAAACCAGGTTTCACCATGTTGGCCATGGTTGGTCTCGAACTCCTGACCTCAGGCAATCCTCCTGCCTCAGCCTCCCAAAGTGCTGGGACTACAGACGTGAGCCACTGCACCTGACCTCAACTTCAATTCATTTACAATACAGGCAGGTGGGGAAAGAAAGGTTATTACGTATGAGATAGGCTTACAGTCTTCCCTAGTCTAGTCAGCGTTGAAGAGTTGTCTCCCATCTACAAAATAAGTTTCCTTTTCCAACAGGCCTAAATGTTATGTAAAGATACTATTTGTCATAAGTTTTATTATCTTCTCCTCAAGGAGATAATAGAGCCTTTCTTTCAGTGTCTTGCTCCATAGGCAGAAAAGCACCCCCTGAAGATGTGCAGACCATGCTTGAATAGGTGGTGAGAGCAGTTATCATGACGCAGAAGGATGGTTCCGGTTTGACTTCAGCTGCTGCATTCCTACTCTCTGGATAGTAGACAGTGAAGTGCAAGAGAAGTGCTCTGTATCAGTGACTCACAACAAGACAGGAAATCTCAAGCAGGTCCACCCTTCCTTCCTGCCCTCCGAAGAGCTGAGTTGCAGAACCGCAGGCCACAACTAGCCTAGAATCTTGGTGAGAAGGGCTGGAGCCAGGAGTCAGAGACAGAGCTACTGCAATCAGCTCTTGAAATGGATTCACATCAGGGCCCTGCTGCAAGGAAAATACTTTCCTCTTTTTTCTACAAGAATACTTTTCTGTTGTGATTTCTCTTTTCATATTTACCCAGTATCTCCCTGGCTTATTCTGGTCTTTGTATTGTTTTTAAAAATGAAAACAACAGGCTTGATATAATTCAGTTGATTAGACTTCATTTATACCAAGTTTAAAAAGCATGCAAGAAATGACTTCAGTCATTATCAAGTAATGTCTCCACAATGGCAAAATGGCAGAAAGTGTTTCACCAGCAAAATGTAATTGCATTTACAGTAGAATTTGGGACCTAGAGTAAAATTCCTTCAACTCATGTTTCCCTTCATGTGAGCAGCAAACCATGATGATAATAATAAAGGCTAACAATTACCCCAAGGACTGATCTAAACACTTTTGCAATTTAAGACATTTAAGGGTTACAACTACCCTTTGAGATCTATACATTTTTATTTCTCCCATTTTCCAGATGAGGAAGCTATGAAAGTGAATGAAAGCCTCATCAGATCTCCCAAAATTGTTTTAAACCTCATAAATAGTAAACAAAGCCCAAATATATAAAATACATTTACATGTGTGTGTGAGTAATAAATAAATCTGCTGCTTGCAGTGATTTATTGTAAGAGTCAAATGAGTAAATAATATAAAATGATGATTTATATATTTCCTGAATTTGGCCAGGTTCAGTAATCTATTTCCAATTCATTCAAAAAAATGTAAAAAAAAAAAAAAATCTACTAAAAATCAAGTCAAAACTCTTCAAAGAGTTGTTTACAACAGACCAAACATGTTAGTAGCTTTTGACAAGTCTATTTCGTTATCTTCCTGCAAGGTAGGAATGTCAAAAAAAAAAATGTAGCAGAAGTCTGAATTTCTGTGTGTCAATCAACAAACTAGGTCGGAGACTGAAAAACTTCCTGGGAGGATGTGTATATGCATGTGTGTGTGTGTGTGTGCGTGTGTGTGTGTGTGTAGAAAGAGAGCAAAACTATCTTTCAATTCTCACCTCCTTTTATTTTCCTGCTCTCCCCAAACTTAACCCAAACCTTGTATTCCAGCCAACCCAACAGACTTCTAATGTTCTTGTTCATTGTCTCACGTGTTTGAATATGGTGCTGTTTCTGTGTCTAAAAAGCCATTCCCCTCTGCATTCCACCTAGCATGTACCTGCAAATCCTCCAGCATTTTGAATTCTTCTATCCATCTGTTCATGTACTCCAGGAGTACTTATTGAGTACATACTATGGAATAGGCATGGGAGTAGGAGACAACAAGGTCACTGTTCTGATGGGGCATGCATTCTAGGGCAGAGAGAGACACAAAGTTAAGGAAGAGGAAAGAAAATGAAGGAGGTATGGAAAGAAGGAAGGAAGAAATGGGAAGAAGATGGAAGGAAGGAAGGAAGGAAGGAAGGAAGGAAGGAAGGAAGGAAGGAAGGAAGGAAGGAAGGAAGGAAGGAAGGAAAGAAAGAGAAAGAGAGGGATATAGGAAAAGAAAGACACTAACAAATCACGGCTAGTGTTATGCAGAGTCAAATGACATCCGTTGAGTGGTTACTTATATCAGGTATCAGGATTCCAGACACCTAAGTTGAGTTCTGAATGACAAGAAGGAGCTAATCATGTAGAAATAGGAGGAATAGCATTTTGGCATCAAGAACCACTGGTTCAGAGGTGCTAAGCCTAGAGAGCAAGCTAGAGTTCCCAAATAACTGAAAGGAGCCAGCATGATTGAATTATAGTCAGGGGTCAGATCCCATTGGCTTCATAATACCACTAAGAAATTGAAATTGAGGCCAGGAGCGGTGGCTCACGCCTGTAATTCCAGCACTTTGGGAGGCCAAGGCAGGTGGATCACAAGGTCAAGAGATGGAGACCATCCTGGTCAACATGGTGAAACCCCATCTCTGCTAAAAATACAAAAAAAATTAGTTGGGTGTGTTGGCACACACCTGTAATCCCAACTACTCAGGAGGCTGAGGCAGGAGAATCAGTGGAATCCAGGAGGCGGAGGTAAGAGTGAGCTGAGATGGCGCCACTGCACTCCAGCCTGGGCGACAAGAGCAAGAATCTATCTAGAAAGAAAGAGAGAAAGAAAAGAAAAAGAAAAAGAAAGAAAGAAAGAAAGAAAGAAAGAAAGAAAGAAAGAAAGAAAGAAAGAAAGAAAGAAAGAAAGAAAGAAAGAAAGAAAGAAAGAAAGAAAGAAAGAAAGAAAGAGAGAGAAAAGAGAGAGAAAGAAAGAGAAAGAAAGAAAGAGAGAGAGAAAAAGAAAGAAAGAAGAAAAGAAAGAAAGAAATTTAAATTGAAAATTTAAAGTGGAGGATTAGTATAATCTAATCTATTACTCTGGCTGTTGTGTGAGCGCACACGTACTGTTAGGGAGTGAAGTGTAGAAGAGGAAACATGAGCTAGAATATAGGTGCATGTGTCAAGCCAATTCTTTCTTCTTTGTGCTCATACATTTTGTAAATACTCAATATTAACATTAACATGTTCTTTAAAAACTGGTTTATGTTTTCTTTTCTTGTACTTAGATAATGAGATCCTTAAAAGCAGGCCTGAACCATCATTGTACAATAAACATTTCCTGCATGAAAAAATTAATGAAAGAATGAATAAATAAAACAAGATCTCTTCCCAGAGAAAGTTTAAAGCCTCTGAAGACATCAGACATCCATTCGTATAACCACATAACAAAGTGAATCATTTACATTGCAAAAGACAGAGAAAACATTTTACTTGAGGGCAGAGAAGGGAGAAAGCATATTACTCAAATAAAGATGTGATACTGAATTAGAATGTTATGGTCTGATGTTCTTTAACACAGTACAATGTTAAAACAAGGTGGTGGGAGTTGGACATAAAACAAACTCTTTTGAGATGGCTTCCACTTCTGATGTTTCACAGTTTCAGATAATGGTTATATTTGCACTCAGAGTTCTGGGTCAAGATGAAATTCAAATGAATCTACTGGGAAGTTATTTATCTCTGCTGAACCACTAAGTAAAAAGTAAACAAGAGTGTCAAATCACTTTTGAATTGTTCAAATTACAGCAAAACCCTGACAATGGGATAAAGTGCTCACATTCTAGATGTTTCTTCTCTGGGTTATAAAAAGGTCAGTCATGAGGAAGAGTGAACTTTGTGTTTAGTGGACTCCCTTCATTCTTTTCTGCACCTCTGTCTCCTTAGGGGCTGCCCTGTCTCTACCCAAACATTCAGGGACCTCACCTCGCACAAATGATAATCAAGGTGATTTCTACTCAATTCCTTTCCTTCCTGCTTTGCTCCCCCTTCCCCAGCCTACTTCAACTAGCCACATACATCAGGTAGCCTTTACCTCACAACAAAATACTACAAATCTTTGGGACTTAAAACAGCCACTTATAATTTCTCACAGTTGTGGTGATAGTGCCTCTGGATGAGGCCGGCTCATTTGAAGTTGCATGGTCTAAAATGGCCTCCCTCTCACACTTGAGGCTACAGCTAGGACAATTGGTATGTTTAAGGCCTTTCTTCAAATGTTCTCTCATCCTCAAAGAGTGTAGTTCACATGGTGGCAGAAACATTCTCATCAGCAGGAGAAGGTAAACCCTATATGCAAGACCCCCTCAAGCCTCTGCGTATTTTTTCCCCAGAGACCAAGTCTGCCCAGGCTGTTGCCCAGGCTGGCTTCAAACTCCTGGGCTCCAGTGATCTTCCTGCCTCAGCCTCCTGAGTAGCTGGCACTACAGGTACGGATCACCATGCCCAGCCTACACCATATTTTTCAATGTTCCATTGGCCAAAGCAAGTTACCCAGCCAAACCCAGGATTAAAGGATAGAAACATAAACTCAACCTTTGATGGGAGGACTGGCAAAAATCCCACTGCAAAGGGATATAAGTAATTTGTGACCATTTTGTGAACAGGGTTATAAGTAATATGACCATTTTGTGATCTATTGCACTATCATTTTGAAGAAATTTCGTAAATTTGATTCACAATAAGGTGATAAGGACTCCTAAGAAAGTATTTTGCTTCTTAATATGGCAAAATATCTCACCTCAAGAGAATTGAGCTTCAGAGTCAGAATTCCAGGCCCAGTGGCAAATTAGAAAGAGTTGCTCTTCTGCAATGGACTCGTGCAGCCCCTCCAGTCCTGATCTTTAAGAAGCCACCTATTTGAACACAGATTCCACAACCTTTTCCCTTCTCCCCACCCCTTAGAAAGTTTCATTACTGTGTGCTTGACAGTCACTATTTGAGTCACAGAAGACAGTGTAGACTCTACCAAACACCTAGCATATAAACAGTTCAATAAATATTGGTTCAATTAATTAATTCACGTGTGTGTGTGTGTGTCTATGAGTGTATGAGTGTACTGAGAGAAAGGGAGGGAGGGTGAGCTTGCACAAACACCAGCTCCATTCCAAATGCTGCCATAAGGAGTCAAAAGGTATCATGGCAGAGAGGAAATGGCATGGGTTTTAAAGTCAGATGAACATACTGCCTTTGTAACCTCGGGTAAATTTCTTAACGTCTCTGAGCCTTAATGTCCTCATCTATAAAATGGGCATAATACCTTTGCTATACCTTTGCTACAGGGTCATTATGAAAAGTAAATTGAATGATATACACAGAATGCCTATAACAACACATGACTCGTTATAGACTCTGGTAATCAGCAGGAAGCAGGGGTCGAGCCTAGCTTCCCATACAAATTTCATTCTTTTCTCTCTCCTTCCGTTAACCTTAGTGCTGCTGTCCTTTGGTTGTCTGCCTCCTTCCACCTACCAGCCCTACCTAGACCTAATCAGAGAAATGAGCATGGAAGGAAATGGGGGTGGAGGGGGTGTTTTTAGATGGAACCTGTATCTTTAGGTTCTATCTGTGAGAGGTTGTTCTAGCTGCAGCAGTAGGAGGTAAAGTGAAGGGAAAGAATGGCCACAGCAATCTTACTTCTAAAAGTAAGTATCTGACTGCTCACTGCCTGTCATGGTGCTGCATAAACTCACAGCATAAGCAACTGCCTATACCTGGATTTAGCCTTGATGAATTTGGCACTCCGAAATTATGGGTAGATTTCAAGTAACTCTTGCAGACAGAACACCATGCCTTTCCTTCTTGGTCCCTCAACCTCACATTCCACTGAAATGCTGGTTTAAAATATATGCATATAAAAGAGAATAAGCTCATAATAAATCCCAGGATCAAGGAATTACAGATTTCTATATATTTCTCCAAGATAGGTGCAGGATGGGATCACAGACTGCCTGGATGCAAATATCAGCTCTGCCAGTCGTAACCTGTATGACTTTGAGCAGTCCTGTTTCCTCATTATAAAATGTGGATAATTATAGGACAGTTGACCCTCAAACAACATGGATTTGAACTGCATGAGTCCACTTCCACGTGGATTGTTTTTCATCCCGGGGCAGATCAAAAATACAATGTTCGTGGAATGCAAAACTGGCCTATAATAAACGCTAACTTTTGCATACACCAGTTCCCAAGGGACCAATTTGCCAAACTTGAGTATGCACAGATTTTGGCAGATGCGGGGTTCCTGGAACCAATTCCCTGCATATACTCAGAGTCGACCGTAGCTACCTCATAGCGTTGTTGTGAGGATTGGCCAAGTTAATCACAATATAAGCACTTAGGACAGTTCCTGGAATGCTGCCTAATAAAAGTTAGATTTTGTTGTTATAAATTGAAGCCAGAGAATCTAAAGCCAAGAAATTAAACAGAAGAAAACTGCAAGTTCAAAGTTTGAAACTGGCAAGAATGCCAAGGGAAAGTGAGACAGAAATCAAGAGTATGGGTTTAACGCTTACAGTAAAGCTGTACAAGTCCACCTTCAACCCATTCTCTACTCCCTCATCTACACACAAGGGTGATGTGTACCCTTATTTAAACTAAAACCAAAAGAGTAATCTCTAAAGAAGTCAAACAACCTGCCTATAAAGGGCTAAGACCCCTGTTATGGGTACTTGGCACATAACTGCTGCCTCTCTGTTTCTGTTGACTAAACAATTTAGCATAAGGAGATCACCAAATGATACACGAATTTTTAAAAATACACATCTAGACACCTTTTCTGAAACTTCCCCATGTCAAAATATAAAGCCTAAAAACTTTCTGAGAAAAGAAACCAATTATCTATAAGGAGATTTGAATCTGACTGGTGCCAGTCCCTTCCCAGCAAATTGGTTGCTAGAGGATCATAGAAAGTGCTTTAATAGTTCTGAGGGAAAATTTTCTTGAAACTAGAATTATGGATTTATCTAATCTATTTTTTAGCTCCCATGCATACTTTCTGAGAAAAGCAATTATTTGGGGACGTACCGGAGCAAAAACGAAAAGTAACCCAAGACAAGGAAGATTATGGCAGCAGAGAAAAAAGTAAACTTTACCTAGAAATCTATGAAAAATAATTATTGAATGAGAGCTGTCCAGCAAGCCAAATAGTAATAGGAAATCAGAGGGCTCTGAAGAACAAGTTTCAAGTAGAAATATTCAAGTAGGAAATATTCTTATTAAGAACTGGATGATCTTTGACAAGATGAAAATGGAAAGCATATTATAATTCTACTCACAAAAAAAGTGAATTAGAAATTCAAATTCTTGAAAAGATGTGTAAAGAGATCCTGGTATAAATATAAAACAATCTATAATATTCTGTAATATTTAAATAAATGGAAGAAGAGAATCTAGTTGACCTTGACACTTGAAATATTCTTCTTCAACTAGTACAGGTTTGTTAACACACAGTTATATATCTCCTTCTTTATGGGTTCAATCATGCTACTTTGTGCCTTAGGTAATAATATTCACATTATTATAATAGCACAAAATCCTTTTACTTAAAAAAAATTAATCAACCTATTGGCAAAGTACAGAATAATCAGTCATTGAGAACAGAATCCAAATGATAGAAATATTGACAATGTAAAAAGTTGGGAAATGCAGATAGCACAGAGACAGAGGGAGTACGTGGGGCATTAGTTTTCTTGTTTTATGGGATTATGAATCCAGATTTCTGAATTGATAGATCAAGAAAGAAATATTAATTTGTTTAAACACATAAAGGTGGCCAGGCACAGTGGTTCTGCCTGTAATCCCAGCACTTTGGGAGGCCTAGGCGGGTAGATCACCTGAGGTCAGTAGTTCGAGACCAGCCTGAACGATATAGTCAAACCCCATCTCTACTAAAAACACAAAAATTAGCCAGGCATGGTGGTGCACGCCTGTAGTCCCAGCTACTCAGGAGGCTGAGACAGAAGAATTGCTTGAACCCAGAGGCGGAGGTTGCAGTGAGCCGAGATCGGGCCACTGCACTCCAGCCTGAGCGACAGAGCAAGACTCTGTCTCAAAAAAAAAAAAAAAAAAAAAGGTATAAAAGTAAACTCTCAGTGCCTCAGCTTTGTTTTTTGAAAAATGGAGTTGATGATATATGCCCTACTTATATCACAGCAACTTTGCTAGAAATGTCAAATCATATTAAAGGCATGGGAACGCTGGAGGAAATAAAAGCAGCACTGGAATATAAAGTGGTTTTACCATCAAAGTGTCTAGCTTCCATAGAAGTTTGACCATTTGCTTATGCATCCTAACTGCAAATCACCAAAGGAGATTTACCATATCCAGCTGTTTTCATTCGCTCCTATGGATTTCATCCCATGTGGCATCATAGGCCTTTAAAGCTGAAAGAGTTCAAAGATTTTTGCGTTCATCTTCCTTATTTCACAGGTGAAGAAACTAAGTCCACAAAAGTCAAGTGACTTGACAAAATTAAACAGCTCTTAAGTAACAGAGATGGGCTAGGAACTATGTATCCTGAATCCTAGAGCAATGTTTTTCTATTATATTAGACAAATGGGGGGAAAAAAGTCCAGATAATAAATTGAGTCTACATTACTTCAGAAAGAAAGCTAGAAAGTTAGGACAAATAAATACATTCCTAACTTGTACAGGTTTATTCCATAACTTGTATGAATAAACAGTAATAAATAGCTCATTTATTTCTTAAGATTCATTCATTTAATTAGCCAGGTGCAGGTACAGTGACATGGCACCTGTAATCCCAGCTACTGGGGAGGCTGAGGCAGGAGAATCGCTTCACCCTAGGAGGTGGAGGATGCAGTTAGCCGAGATCACGCCACTGCACCCCAGCCTGGGCAACAGAGCAAGACTCTGTCTAAAAAAAAAAAAAAAAAAAAAAAAAAAAAAAAAAAAAAAAAAAGATTAATTCACTTGATTGTTTTATATGCTAATATAATCTGCTCCATTAGATTTTAAAGGTGTTTCTCCTTTTTTATCTTTTTTGGATAGCATATAGATTTTAAAGTTCTAATGAGTAGTTCTATGTCTCTTAGTACCTGTTTGTTTTTCAGAATAATGAAGCTATATTAAGTGTTCACAAAAGTAATTTGGCTGATTGTCTCCTTCTATTTTTATTTTTGTGTTAGAAGTCATTTCAGACTTACAGAAACAGTCAGTCTGAACAGTAAGTCTGAAATAGCAAGAACAGTACAAAGAACACTTAAATAGAAAAAGTCGTTACGCAGATTTTCCAAGTTTTAGCATTTGCTTTGTCTCATCTATGTATATCTATTTAAATATATTACACATTTTTTAAATATACATTTTTTGAATCATTTAAGAGTAGGTGCACACATAATGCCTCTTTATCCCTTAATATTTCAGCTTATATTTCATAAGAACAAAATTTTGTCCTTAATGTCAGGATAATTATTACATTGTAATAATTACCAAATATTTTTAAAACTCAGGACATTTAACATTGATAGAATACATTAAAGTTCATTTTAATTTCCTTACATGTTTCCAAAATATTATTTAAAGAATCTTTGTCCAGTTCAGGATACTGTCTAGGATTACATATCGCATTAAGTTGTCCTGTCTCTTTAGACTCATTTAATTTAAAGCAGTTTCTCAACATTCTTTTGTCTTTCATGCCATCAGCATTTATGATTAATACAGGCCAGTTGTTTCATAGAATGAAATCTATTAAGATTTGGGTTTCTCTGCTGCTTCCTTATGATTAGACAGAGATCATCCATTTTTGGTTGGATTACCACATGAGTGATGTTGTGTCTTGCTTGTGTTATCACATTGGGAGGCACTTAATGTTCCTTTGCCTCTTGTTGATGATATCAGTGTTGATCTACTTGGTTAAGTAAGATGTCATTCTGCTTCTACACTATTTTCCCTCATAATTATTAAGTAACTTGTGGAGAGGTATTTTGAGACTGGGTAAATAACTTGTTCCTCATCAGAATTCCCTCTGCTAGATCTGGCATCTATTGATCATTCTATTGAGAATCAGTTATACTGTGATGGTTATAAAATGGTAATTTTCTAACTCCATTTTATCTATTTGTCTTCTCTATCAGCCAGGATTTTGCTGTAAGAAACAGCTTTTTCTTCTTCCTTATTTAACCATTAGGAGTTTGCACCCATTAATTCTTATTTCATTCATTTATAATTAATTAATTTCTCTCTCTCACTCTTGCTAAAATTATCCCAGATTTGTACTGGGATACCTGTTGAAATTCATTCAAACTGGCTTCTATGTCATTTTGATGCATATTCACCATTGTTTGAGCACCTCCTTACTTTCTGACACACAAAAATCCCAGACTTATCATGTACCTTCCCTGCCACAACCGTGAAATTAGCCTTTCTCCATGAAGCCCTAGTTCCTTATTTAGGCTGATTGATTTTTGAAGCTGACATCATGGAGATCAATCGTGTCCTTCTAAAACACAACTTCTTATTTCAACAGAAAGCAATCTAAAACTGGAAAGGTCTTAAGACTCATCTAAAAAGAAATATTCTCTGCTAATTTTTAAAAATTATTGTTCCAGGGTTAGGAATTAGATGTGAGAAATGAATCCATGGCAACAAAATGTACTGAAGTATCTATAAAAGAAACATTTCAATTACACACAAAATTAGTCTACAAAGCAAATCAACTCTATTAAAAACAGTATTTCAAGTGAGTTGAAAATCACGAATTCACATTATGGTGCAAATGTAGACATAAGTTATATCTTGAAACTCTTTAAAAAAGTCAACATGGCTCAAATGGAAAATAGTATATTAACACAAACTCAAAATATTATTTTAAATATCCAATATGAAATATGTAATATAAAAAACAAGATGAAATTTAAAACCCTTAGTGTCTGGCATATTTAGGGGATAACATTTTTATTGAATAAATTAAGGAGATTTAGGAAAAGGGCAGCCACTTACAGGAATTCAAATAAAAATATGTACATGATGGACCATTGATAGAATGCCACATATGCCTTCCCTAACTGAATAGTGAGCAGCCAATTTCCAATTTAAGTATCATTTCTTTTAAAATTCTTTTTGTTTGTTATTTAGTTTTTATTTCCTAATCATAAACTTAACTCTGCAATCCAGCTAGGCATAGGAGAGAACAAGGAAAACATGGAACCCAAAGGGAACTGCAGCGAGAGCACAAAGATTCCAGGATACTGCGAGCAAATGGGGTGGAGGGGTGCTCTCCTGAGCTACAGAAGGAATGGTCTGGTGGTTAAGATAAAACACAAGTCAAACTTATTCGAGTTGTCCATAGTCAGCAATGGTGATCTTCTTGCTGGTCTTGCCATTCCTGGACCCAAAGCGCTCCATGGCCTCCACAATATTCATGCCTTCTTTCACTTTGCCAAAGACCACATGCTTGCCATCCAACCACTCAGTCTTGGCAGTGCAGATGAAAAACTGGGAACCATTTGTGTTGGGTCCAGCATTTGCCATGGACAAGATGCCGGGACCTGTATGCTTTAGGATGAAGTTCTCATCTTCAAATTTCTCCCCATAGATGGACTTGCCACCAGTGCCATTATGGCGTGTGAAGTCACCACCCTGACACATAAACCCTGGAATAATTCTGTGAAAGCAGGAACCCTTATAATCAAATCCTTTCTCTCCAGTGCTCAGAGCACGAAAATTTTCTGCTGTCTTTGGAACCTTGTCTGCAAACAGCTCGAAGGAGACGCAGCCCAACGGCTCGCCGTCGACGGCAATGTCGAAGAACACGGTAGGGTTGACCATGGCTAGTAGTACAAGAATTTCCTCGGCGGCAGCATCTGCAAAGCCCATTTCTTTTAAAATTTGACTTTTTTTTCTAAAAGCCAGCCAAGAAAGCAAAAAATAAAGATGAAAGAGCAGTTTATTACAAAGGCAGGCTGGAGTTCATGTTGTCTTGGCCCAAGAAAAGCAGGCAAGCCTAATCTATTGCATCCCAGAGGTGGCCTTTCATTGTGAAACCAGCTTGTGGCAACACCTCTTCTGCAGCCCTGAGGCAATTAAATATCTAAGAACGGACAATCCCCCAATTACTTCTCAAGTGGTAAAACCAGCAGCAGAGCATGTTGTAACTCACCATATGCTGTAATTAAATGTAGGAACTCATTCTTCCTTGTGGCCATAAAACCTCTGTTGGGGAAGCAAGGATGCAATATCTGCCATTGTAGCCAACGTGCGATCAGGTAGAAATACATAGAAGACAAACCTTGCTTCCCACACTTATATTAATATATAAGTCCTCATACAAACCCTTAGTTTATTTCAGATTCTGCAGGCTTCCCAGCTACCACATTTGTAAAAGTGAGAAACAAATATAGATCAAAAGAAACCGCAGGGCAAGACAGGAGTCCAGGAGCATGACTGGACTAGAGTTTCCCGGTCCTTCTGTTTTCTTTCAAATAATGAAATAAGTGAACATAAAAGAGGAGGCCAGGTTAAAAAACAGAAAGGAGGCTGGGCAAGAAGCAGCAATAACACACTAGCTAGGAACGATCACAAGGTTAGCTGTGCCAGACCTGCTGAGTCTCACTCATTTCCAGGGAGGCTTCTTCCTATTGGTTAAACCTTACAAAAAAAAAAAAAAAAAAAATCCTTAAGAAAAAAAATCCCTCTAGTTCTCAAGGAGATTGCAAGATTGCAGCATACTGGAGTGAAAATGTTTCAAGATTCCATTGTAACTGATGGTAATACCCTTCAAACAAATGGTCTCAGCTGGAGGAGTGGAGCAGCCACACATTAGCTGAACTTTCTGTGCATAGCACCTTTCCTCAGTCATTCCAGAAGAGAGGACACAACTCAGCAAGAAGCTGAAGCTCATGAGAAGAATTATCTGATTTACCTGCTCAAAAAAGTGGTAATGCTGGGAACCTAGTGGATAAACTCTAATTAACATTTTGAAAGAGAGTGGGGAAGAATTTGCTCAGAGGAAAGTGGGACTCGAAGCTGTGGACACATTTGGCGTGTGGGAGAGGAAAACCCGGCCACACTGGCTCACCTTTTGCTACATTCTTAGGCTGCAACTCAGGAGGCCTGCGGGGAAGCCAGGGTGGCTCAGGATGACAACGGGCCCTGCACTGTAGCCCGGCAATGTGTCTATCCTTCCCCAAGCAGACGACTCCCTGTGGGGTGGGAGGAAGTGAAGAGAGAGACCAAACTGACCTTCATGTCATGACCTGGGTGACTCAGCTTGAGAGTCTTCCACTTATTGTTTGACTTGCATTCCTTAAAAAAAAAAAAAGAAAAGAAGAAGAAGAAGAAGAGAACAAAGTAGGCATTGTCCCATTACTGAGACCACATAACCTGTTTCGGTGTCCTGCTCTCTGTCCCTGCCTCTACCTACATTTATAGTGGGTCCTTGTTGAAGCTTACTAACATCACTATTTCTTATAAACTGTAATACAATTACAAAATAAAGAACTACATAGCATATTCCCATCTGTCCTCCTCTCATTGTCTCTCATTCCACACACCCTTACCTCCATCTTCCCCTACATACAAAACAGACAACTTAACAAGTGATGGAATTCCTTTTATCAAACAACTTGCAGAATATTACAGAAAGAAGGTTATTTCAGTCCATTTTCTATATTGTTATAGCTACAATGTAATTATCATTGATGTTCAAAATGAATGTTTGCAGCACTGCAAATTCTGTACCCTGAAGGCCTAAATTATATTCATTATAGTTGTATTGCTATTCATTTTGATGCATTAAAATTTTTTACAATCCATGTGTAACATATTCAGCAGTAGTAATAATGAAGTAGAAACCCACATTCTTCAAGAAAGCTTCCTGAATCAATTACCAACAGGAACCGGGAGAACAATAATGGTGTGGGGTTCCTCTGGGAAGGTTGCTTTTACAAACAGGATGGGTGCAGGGCAGCTCTCTTAACATCTTCGTGGAGATGACATGAAAAGCAAGTCCTGAATTCTTCCTTTTTCTGAATCTTTAATTGAAAAAACAAAACAAAACTACTAAAAATAGTAATTCAAAAAACACCACTCCAAGGGTCAATACACTGTACAATTATAAACCTCAATTCTTTCTGGCCTTATTTTTGTGCACAGCCTTATGAGATATGGGCAGGTTGAGGATGGAGGATTACTCCTTTGAAGGTAATGGAAGAGAAATGTAAAGTTGCTGGTTGCCTGGTTTGGATGATAAATGGAAACTAGATTTAATTACAAAGACAATAACAAGTATTGACATCAGAAAGCAGTGAAAATGTAATGCTAAGCCTAGTACACAGAGTCATAGACCTGTTGTTTCTTTAAATAGGCTGAGCTATCAATTGTATTAAAAGTTTTAAAGAACCTCTAAGTAAATTTATAATCACAAAGTTAGTGTGATAATGACTAATTCAGCTTTTACCTCTTCTCTAAATCTCATGTATCTACAAGAACATAATGCAAAAGATCACTTGAACTGTCCTGGAAGTCAATATATGAAGAAGTACACGTTTTTAGCTAATTCAACCAAGCTGACCTTACCACGAAGGAAGCAAATTTAGAATTTTAGAGGCAAATGCTTAATTGCTGTTTAAAAGTCAAAAGTAAGATCTTCTTTTCTGTAATTTGCTACTGTTAGAAAAAACTATAATGAGATACTTAAAATTTGACACTAGAATTTAAAAGAATGGTTGCAAATGCTAGTTGAGGGGGCTAGACACAGCTCATATTCTCATTGCCTGGGTAATCTTCATAAACTTTCAAAGCAATGTTCTCATTTAACCTATTATTGGTCGCAGAGTTCCTTAAAGCACAGTTTTCACACATGGCTGGGACAGTTGGTGAAATTGCAATCACCTTTGAAGTGAGATGCCTGAAGTCAATAACCAGATTGACCGATCATGGCCCTGCTTGTCTTCACATTTGCAAGCAGGTGTAATGATGGTTGATACCACTTGTGCAGACAGCAGTTTTGTGCTAAAAGCTTGCTGCTAAACAACAGGCTTGTTGTCTCTCTCAGTTACCTTCTGTTTATTTCTATGGAAAGAGAAATCAAGACTTCAATAAAAGCTTAGAAATGATTGAAAACTGAATTGTTCTCAGGATGAATAGGCTCAAAGTATTAGGCAACTTAATAATTCACAGAAATAATAGTTCAGTACTAGTATGGATTTGAAAAGCATATAAAAAAGGTATTGTTAAATGCTACAATTTGTAAATAGGTATTCAATTTTTCAAAAACTGAGGATTTTTAGGAACTGCATATGCCTTAAAACTACCCAAACCTCAGGCCAGGTGCAGTGGCTCACGCCTGTCATCCCAACGTTTGGGAGGCTGAGGCAGGCAGATCAACTGAGGTTGGGAGTTTGAGACCAGTCTGACCAACATGGAGAAACCCTGTCACTACTGAAAGTAAAAAAATTAGCCCACCGTAGTGGCACATGCCTGTAATACCAGCTACTCAGGAGGCTGAGGCAGGAGAATCACTTGAACCGGGGAGGTGGATGTTGCAGTGAACTGAGATCGTGCCATTGCACTCCAGCCTGGGTAACAAGAGCAAAACTCCGTCTCAAAAAAAAAAAAAAACAAAAAAAAAACCCAAAAACTACCCACACCTCATTTTCAAAGTATGGATTTAATGTAGCCAGCTCTCCAATATTCATCCTAAAAGAAGCCAGACAGAAATGTGACATTAAATATCTTGTCTTATTTTTGTTTAAAAGATGTATTTCTGTTAAAGTGGTTGTAATACTGAGAACAATGACTATGGATTATTTTTAAATTCTTGTTTATTCTCATTTGTGTTTACTAATGGTTCTATCATGTTTGTAATTTTCATAACAGATAAAAATAAGTTAATGGCTGGGCGTGGTGGCTCATGCCTGTAATCCCAGCACTTTAGGAGGCCAAGGTGGGTGGATCACCTGAGGTCAGGATTTCGAGACCAACCTGGCCAATATGGTGAAACTTCGTCTCTACTAAAAATACAAAAAAATTAGCCAGGTGTGGTGGTGGGCGCCTGTAATCCCAGCTACTTGGGAGGCTGAGGCAGGAGAATTGCTTGAACCCGGGAGGCAGAGGTTGTGGTGAGCTGAGATTGCGCCACTGCACTCCAGCCTGGGTGACAGAGGGAGACTCTGTCTCTAAATAAATAAATAAATAAATAAATAAATAAATAAATAAGTTAATAAAATGTATCTGGCCAGGCCCTGTGGGTCCTGCCTGTGATCCCAGCACTTCGGGAGGCCAAGTCAAGTGACTCTGTTGAACCCAGGAGTTCGAGATCAGCCTGGGCAACATTGTGAAACTCCATCTCTATTAAAAATACAAAAATTAGCCAGGTGTAGTGGTGCACACCTGTAGTCCCAACTACTTGGGAGGCTGAGGTGGGAGGATCACTAGAGCCTGGGAAATTAAGGTTGCAGTGAGCCGTGATCGCCCCACTGCGCTCCAGCCTGGGTGACAGAGTGAGATCCTGTGTCAACAAAAAAAGGAAAAAATATCCAATGATGAACCAAACCCTAAGAGGCTTCCTTCCACCTGCCCACTAGCACACCCAGAGATGCTCATGTGAAAGGCAGAAATGGTACACATTCATTGATCAGCTAAGAGCCCCACTAGATGACAGATGCTATGCAAAATCCTGGACAGTTTTGGGGCCTCCTTAACCTCCTAAGCCCACCTCCTGTTTTTGTTTTTACACAGGGTCTAAAGAAAGGCTGGAGTGCAATAGTGTGATCACAGCTCACTGCAGCCTAGACCTGCTAGGCCCAAGTGATCCTCCCACCTCAACCTCCTCAGGTGTGTACCACCAAGCATGGCTTTTTTTTTTTTTTTTTTTTTTTGGTAGAGACAGTCTCCCTGTACAGAATTCCTAGGCTCAAGTATTCTTTCTGTCTCAGCCTCCCAAAGTGTTGGGATTACAAGCATGAGCCACCACGCCTGGCCCCACGTCCTTTTCAAAAGCACTTTTTATTCATAGATTTTTCCTGTCAGAATAACATGGATAATTATTACCTAGATTCAAATTTCAAATCCACTTAAGCAAATACCAAATTTTAAAATAAGACCTCAAAAGAAACTGAAACTTGAATCAAAATTAAGGCAAATCAAAGTTAATTGCAATCTAAACTAAGCACATATCCAAAATCATTTGATTTTAGCTTACCTTTTTTAAAGAAGATCTAAGAAGAAATCATTATTGTTAAGTATTTACTCTTGGCCAGGCATTGAGAATTTTCATTTTAAGCTGAATATAATTTAACCCTCATAATAACCGTATAATAATCTCATTCCTCTTTTGTTGTTGTTGTTGTTGTTATGGAGTTTTGCTCTGGTTGGCCAGGCTGGAGTGCAATGGTGCGATCTCGGCTCACCACAACCTCTGCCTCCTGGGTTCAAGCGATTCTCCTGCCTCAGCCTCCCAAGTATCTGGGATTATAGCGATGCACCACCATGCCGGGCTAATTTTGTATTTTTAGTAGAGACGGGGTTTCTCATGTTGGGCAGGCTGGTCTTGGACTCCTAACCTCAGGTGATCTGCCCACGTTGGCCTCCCAAAGTGCTGGGATTACAGGCATGAGCCACCATGCCCGGCCCATTCCTTATTTTTCAAATGAAGAAACTGAGACCTAGAGAGCTTAAGAAACTTAGCCAAGTCACTCAGCTGATGGAAGCAGATCTAGGATTTAAATTTACTTTTTCTGATTTCAAAGAGAAACAATCTACAGATTTCTCATAACTACTAAAACAGGGATTGGAGAAATATGATCTGAAGTGCCAAATACTAGATAAGTACACTGATGATTCATTAGGTAAGGTTTCTTGTTTAAAACTATTTTTCCTCAATTATTTGTTTTATCAAGGCAACCAAAGATATAGAAAATAAATAAATAGTATTAGCCTTTTTCTGACCATTGAGAGATAATGTCTTAGGAGTCTCAAAACAAACAAAATATTATGGCAGAAAATAAGTAGGAATCAAAATTCCCAGCTGACAAATAAAAAAATAAATAAGTCCATGGCCAGGCATGGGTGCTCATGCCTTGAATCCCTGTGCGTTGAGAGGCTGAAGCATGGTGGCATGCACCTGTAGTCACAGCTACTTGGGAGACTAAGGTAAGAGGATCACTGGAGCTCAGGAGTTCAAGCTTACAGTGAACTCTGATTGTGTCACTGCATTCCAGAATGAGACACAGTCTTAAAAAAAAAAAAAAAGTATATGAGAAATTGAAAATGTTTTATGATAAAATCACACAAAGGATTATTATGATACTTTGCTTTAATTAATATTTCCTTTTGATACTTACCACAACTTAAAAAGCTAAGCTTTTATAAAACATTGAAACCGAAAAACAAAACCTCAAGCTTCACCCATATGAGTTTGCAATGGATTCGACTTTTAAAATACAAATAAATTCTAAATACCTGGTCTAGTCATGACCTTCTAAGTCCAGTTATCTCCATGTATTGGCAGTTACTTTCATTGAGCTACCAAGTGATTTTTTTTTACTAAGTCTATTCCCTCCTTGCAGTCTAAGTTTTCTGTTTTAAAACAATAGGAACTAAGTAACTAAAAACTCTGAAAATAGTAAACCTATCAGTTTTATTCTATGTAGATTATATAAAAAACAGAACTTTTGTTTTTGTTTTAGAACTTTGTCAAATTGCCTCCTATTGAATAATAAGGAAATATAGGTGAAATGTATTTTGGAATGTGCAATAAATGTATGTGTATATATATTATATATCACATTATAAATTACAATTTAAAAATCATCTTTGTTGAAATGATACCATAATCAGGGCTGGGGGTGCCAGATAGAGAAGGTAATTTCCAAGGAAGACCTGGTGCTCTCATGCATGCCATCAATCTCTCCTCCCTCCATCCTTAGTAATTCTACCAACAGGGTCATATAACTCAGTCCCATTCCCATTAGCACATATACCTTCCAGCAATATGTTGTCATTTCTTCTTCTCCTTTGACATAGCGCTTACTGTTCCTTGGTACATATTCCTCCTGAAGGAACAAAGCACTTGTCATTTTACTACAGAAAGCTGGAGAACATATAGTGTTTCTCAAAAATGATGTTTTTGTTAATGGGGTTGGATTTTTTGGTTGGGAAGCCATTTAGCATCCCTAACCCTGGGGTACTCAATGCCAGTGACTCCCCTCCCCAGTTGCAACAACAAAGTCAAATAAAACAAAACACCAAGACCCCTAGGGAGACAGTGTTTCCCTGACTGTCATTCACTGTACTATACTCACAGTATTTTTTTTAACTGAACCTTCTCCACATCAAGAGGGTATTTCTGATTCATAATTTGAAGTTATTTGAAGTGCCTTTTCCAGAGGTGAATATAGTTTTAAATGGAGATACTGACCTCTATAACAATGAATGAAAAGACAAAAAAAGTAAGAACTGTGGTAATGTTTACTCAAGAGCAATTAATATCAAATATTCATCATACACACTGTATAAACAATATTCTGTTAAATCAGTGAGTCTCAAAGTGGGATCTGCCAACCCTTGGAAGTCTTGGGCAAAGCTGAGCGAGTTGGTCACTCTACTGTCACTTCAAGAAAAATAACTGGTGTTATATGTCACCAGTGATAAAATTTAAGCTTTCAAGCTAAAGCTAGAATTTTGAAAAACTTGTATTCTCCACAATGAGCTTGTCAGTTGCCCAATACTTGAAGACATTGCTGATGAAATTGGTAGTGATAAGAATAAATGTGATTTGTGATACTGCCTAAAGAAATGTCAACATTTGGAAGATGTGCAAAATCAGTGAGCCAATATTTTCTAAATGACCAATGCATGATGTTACAGAATCATGTATGGGCAACGATCCATTTAAAGTGCAAGACAGTGAATGAATTTTAAGGTAACAGAGACAAGAAGTTCATTGATATGGTTTCAGATCCACATTGCAAACAACCTTCAAGAAACTACCACTTGACAAGTTGGATGTAATAAGAGAAAAAAAAATCCATAATTATCTTTTTAAAAAATGCTATTTCCAACGATATATCTGGATGAGGTCAGATTTTCTTCTTATACTTCAATCAAAGCAACATTATCACAACAGATTGAATCCAGAAACAGATATTAGAATCCAAATGTCTTTTCTTAGTCCAAACATTAAAGATATTTGTAAAAATATAAAATACATTTTTATCACTAATTATATTGTTCTATAAAATATATTATTTCTTCATTAAAACATATATATGGTGGTTCACGCCTGAAGTCCCAACACTTTGGGAAGCCAAGGCAGGAGGATCGCTCGAGCCCAGGAGTTTGAGGCTGTAGTGAGCTCTGATCACGCCACTGCACTCCAGCCTGGGCAACAGAGTAAGACCCTGTCTGTAAATAATAATGTTAATGGCCAGGTGTGGTGGCTCATGCCTGTAATCCCAGCTCTTTGGGAGGCTGAGGTGGGCAGATCACCTGAGGTCAGGAGTTCGAGACCAGCCTGGCCAACATGGTGAAACCCCATCTCTACTAAAAATACAAAAATTAGGCAGGCATGGTGGCGTATCCCTGTAATCCAAGTGACTCAGGAGGCTGAAGCCAGAGAATCACTTGAACCTGGGAGGCAGAGGCTGCAATGAGCCAAGATCATGCCACTGTACTCCAGCCTGGGTGACAGAATGAGACTCTATCTCCAAAAAAAAAAAAAAAATGTTAATAAATAAATATAAAAAACATATTATAGATGTTAATATTAAATGATGTGTTATTTTTAAAATTAATTATTTTAAAGAATTTTCCCGTTTTCTGGTATGGTAAATACTAATAAATGAAATTTTCTTTTCTTTTTTTTTTTTTTTTTTTTTTTTGAGACAGAGCTCGCTCTCACCCAGGCTGGAGTGCAGTGGCGCGATCTCGGCTCACTGCAAGCTCCGCCTTCCGGGTTCACGCCATCCTCCTGCCTCAACCTCCAGAGTAGCTGGGACTACAGGCGCCTGCCACCACGCCTGGCTAATTTTTGTATTTTTAGTGGAAACGGGGTTTCACTGTGTTAGCCAGGATGGTCTCCATTTCCTGACTTCATGATCTGCCCGCCTCGGCCTCCGAAAGTGCTGGAATTACAGGCATGAGCCAACACGCCTGGCCTATAAATAAAATTTTCTAAACAAAAAAAAGTTTTTTAATTTTCAATTTTTAAGAGCACGAAAGTATTCTGAGAACAAAATGAGAACTGCCATGTTAGATGGTTAATGCTATAATTTTTAACCAACTCAATTTTTTCCAAATTATTACTGTTTTGGCATACTAACATTCTAGCTACGCGGGCTTTTCAGTTTTAATTCTAAAAGTAATCGCTGTTAAAGAAAATTTCAAGAGAAATTTGACCCACATATTTATTAAAATTTTTTAAAAGTGAGAAAGAGTTTCAATCTTCAATACGATAGCATACATGTGATTCTTTAGCATAGTAAGAACAATGCTGGGAGACACTTTTGTCAGGTTCCACTATTAGATTCCATAAGGTCAACAGAAATAATTAAATTTCAATATTGTCTTCTTAAAAAGTGTAGTCTGAGGAATTTCCTTTTTTTGGGGGACTGAGTCTTGCTCTGTCACCCAGGCTGGAGTGAAGTGGTGCAATCTCAGCTCACTGCAACCTCTGCCTCCCAGTTTTCAAAGATTCTCCTGCCTCAGCCTCCCAAGTAGCTGGGATTACAGGCATGCACCACCATGTCCAGCTAATTCTTTTACTTTTTAGTAGAGACAGGGTTTCACCATGTTGGCCAAGCTGGTCTCGAACTCCTGACCTCGTGATCCACCTGCCTCAGCCTCCCAAAGTGCTGGGATTACAGGTGTGAGCCACCATGCCTCGCCCAGTCTGAGGAATTTCTAATTTCATGCTTTATAGAAATTTTAACCAGAATTTTAAAACTGGTTTCTGGTATTTTCTTCAGAGCTCATTGATTGGTGTCCTAGAAAGGCTTCACCTATCTCTTTAGCTCTTTCACTGCTCCATAATTGTAGGTGGACACTTTAGCTCTTACAAAGAAAAGAAGTTCCACCCTAAGGTGATAAGGCTTCATATGAGGTCATAGAGTATTGGACATCCAAGCCAGAATAACTTTATTTACTAGCTATGTGTTTGTAGGCATGACGCTTAACTTCCCTTGACTTGGTTTCTCCATCTGTAAAATGGTACCAACATCCAGGTAAAGTGTTTAGAAGAATAACTGACATAAAAACAGTAAGTGTTAGCTCTTGTTTTATGAATCAACTAAGGAAAAATTAACTTGCAAGAATGCATACAGATTAGAATTATAGAAATGTAGAAATCATCTATTAACATGTCTATTATTGGAACATTCATAAGGATAGAATGTGGGGTAGGGCATAATGACTTGACAGGCCTGAAGATCCAGAAATTCAAATGTAAGGGAAAGTTTGTCCCAACTGATAGCTGAAGAAACTGTTTTTTGTTTTTTGTTTTTTTTTTTTTTGAGATAGGGTCTCACTCTGATAGCACGACCACAGCTTACTACAGTCTTGATCTCCCAGGCATAAACAATTATTCTGCCTCAGCCCTCCGAGTACCTGGGACCACATGCCTGGCTATTTTTTTTTTTTTTTTTAACTTTTTGTAGAGATGGGAGTCTCCCTGTGTTGCCCAGGTTGGTCTTGAACTCTTGGGTTCAAGTGATCCTCCTTCCTCAGCCTAACAAAGTACTGAGATTATAGGCATGAGCCATCGTGCTCAGCCAAAAACATTTTTTAAGATTCTAGGTGTAAAGAATGTTTTCATTCTTAGGTGAAGATGAATACTAATATTACTTCTATACAGTTAGTCTCTGAGCTAATTTTATATCTAATGAATTACAAACTTCATGAGTTAAAGTTAAAAGCCAAATTACTATGAGCCTCAATTTTTATCAATCCATACAGATATTATTTTGTTGTGTATTTATCTGTAGCAGATACATTTTATTAGTTGTCCTTAGTATAGATAAGTAAATAGAGATTCATGTCTTAAAATATTATACCTTGCCATAATTACAAATGTTCTCCACCTTGCTATGTTTCCACTGTTTCTCTTGCCTAATGACCTCAGTTTGTCAACACTAAAGAAAAACAGCCAGGCGCAGAGTGGTGTGGGTCTGTAGTCCCAGCTACTCGGAAGGCTAAGGTGGGAGGATTGCTTGAGCCCAGGAGTTCTGGGCTGTAGTGCACTATGCCAACCAGGTGTCCGCACTAAGTTCGGCATCAATATGGTGACCTCCTGGGAGGGGACCACCAGGTTGCCTAAAGAGGGGTGAACTGGCCCAGGCCGGAAATGGAGCAGGTCAAAACTCCCGTGCTGAACAATAGTGGGATCGCTCCTATGAATAGCCACTGCATTCCAGCCTGGCAATATAGCGAGATCCCATCCCTAAAAGAAAAAAAAAATTAAAAATCCTTTTCCTAGGCTGTATTCTTGTTAAAGAGCACATGAAAATGTACCTTATGTATCACAAGAATGTGGCATGCTGCTACTAGAGATCATATTAATTTTAATAGATGAAAACAAAACGAAGCTAATAGGAAACAGCATGAATATTTTTTCTCATGTAACCAAATGTTTCAGTATTAATGTAGAGAAAATGTGATCTAATCTTGTCCTTATCACAGTTTGGGTTCTAATGTATCAGTGGTGCCTTCACAAATGAACATAAGCACTTTATTTTGACTCCTGTGCCTTGCACTGTGTAAATGATAAGCTGGTTTTCAAAAGAGATTGCTATATTGCTTTCTCATCTTCCCTTCTGAATGGGAATATTTTAAGCATGAGTGTTATGCTCCATCACCTTGAATAAATGATCAATAATTCTTTACCAATACGACTTCAATTATATATGATTGCTGGTGTTTTGCAAACTTTAAAATTATGGTGATGGGCTGGTTAAAGTTATGATTTCTTTTTAATAAACCACCAACAGATTAAAAAGACCTATCTCAGGAGCTGCTGAATCTTCTATCACTCCTAAAATTTAAGAGATATAATTTGTGAGCACACAATATGTTCAGAATAACTATCCCATGGAACACCATATGTGCAACTGGACATTCTACATGTCTAATTTCATAATTTCAATGCTAATTTCTTGTTTATGTTTGTTTTTCTTCACTATGTCCTGTGCTCATCAATGCTAATTTCACAAGCCTTTGAGCCAAATCTTGACCTACAGATGTCAAGAAAAAGTTTATATATGTAGAATTCTTAACAAGTAAAGTTGTTATTCTGAAAATCACTTATTTTTCATTTATAAATATTTTAAAGGATTCTTTATTTAAATAAATGTAATTTTTAAAATAGGCCAGGCACAGTGGTTCATGCCTGTAATCCCAGCACTTTGGGAGGCCGAGGTGGGCAGATCACTTGAGCTCAGGAATTCCAGACAAGCCTGGCCAATATGGTGAAACCTTGTCTCTACCAAAAATACAAAAATTAGCCAGGCCTGGTGGTACACCCCGGTAATCCCAGTTACTCGTGAGGCTGAGGCTGAGAATTGCTTGAACCCGGGAGGCAGAGGGTGCAGTGAGACAAGATCACCCCACTGCACTCCAACCTGGGTGATGAAGAGAGACTCTGCCTCAATAAATAAATAAATTGATTACTTAATTAAATAATGTGGTATATGTTGCTATGTAAACATCCTAAACATTGTATTAAAATAATGTTAGAACAGTAACATAAATGCATGCTAAAATTACACATAATCTCAAATCTATGTTGTAGACGTGGTTTTTGCTTGCCTAGCATCTCTCTACAGCATCATTCTCCCCCAGTTCTGAATCCATGTTCTTCTGATATGGAGATTTTAAACCTGAATCCAAGAGAGGCATGTAGCCAAAGTGATTAGTTCAGGCTGAGCCAATCAGAATGAATCCCAGGCTTATGCTAGAGTATTAAAACAGTCTAAACTAGCAGGATATGAGGTCCTGCCCAAGAATAAAGTCCATCAAGAATAATGCAAGGCTGACCATTAGAAAAAGAGAAATTGAATCTTGCACCATTATTTCACTCCCTGGATCCATAGCTGCCAAAATTCTGATAACCTCTGGACTTTTTAGTCACATAAGAAACAATTCTCATTTTTCTTTTAAGAGGCATCAAGTTGGTTTCTACCGTTTTCAAGAAACAGTGCTCTTATTAATACAATCCATTACTTCAGCAATTAAAAAAGAAAATACCTGACACTCAACTTGGGTAAGATTTTGATGAATCTGTTTCCCCAAATACTCCAGAGGATTGTAAATCATTTTAAAGGTTTAGAAAGTAATATGAATATAATGAACTGCATATCATGTCCTAATATTTTGCTGAAGGATACAATATGACTGGTGAAAAAATTAATTGCGGTATTACACATGTCCTCCAAAATTAAATGCAACCTTAGTCTTAACTATTGGACAATGACTAAGTACTGTATATGATACTATGTCAATATTATTCAATTTATCAAGTCTCAAACTGTAATGATTATGCAAAAAGGAAATACCATATGAAAAGAATCAAAACAGTATTGTATTTATCATAACAATTACAGCTACATAAAGTGATATGCACATACAGGCAAGTGGTTTTCAACCCTGGGTGCGTATCAGAATCTCCCGAGGAGTGTTGTAAAAAAAAGTAAAAAAGTTGATGCTTCAGAAATTCTGATTTAATTGGTCTGGGGTAGACCCCAGGCATTGGTATGCTTCTAAAGCTTCCCAGGTTATACTGATATGCAAGCATTAACAAAAGCTTTAGAATTATGAAAAAGCCACTCACAATAAATCAACAAATATTTCATTTTTACATATTTGTTTATTCACAACTTGACATTTTAGCATATCCAAAAATTCACTTATTTGGCATATTCATATATTCACAAGTTCCTTACATATTGGCATTTCTTCCATCTATGGTTAAACCTCAAAATCATAGTTTCTCCGGTGACTGAGAAAAAAATGCCAGCACAATTATACCCTTGAATACAGCAGAGAAGAGAATGAGGATCTGGGGGCATCTTTTCAGGTATAAATTAATTTGTGGGTACCCCAAGACCTAGAATGTCCCAGTCTCTTGTTTTAATAATTTTAATGATTCTGATATTACATTTACAATTTGCATTGTTTTTAGTAGGTTAGTCATACTAGTGCTTCTGTCTCTGTCTCCTTTACTGGACCCTCTAAATGTTGGAGAAAGCCAGAGCTCAGGCTTGAGCTCTCCCCACACACTGAGTACTTGCGTGATCCATACAAGTATGGCTCTCAAATATTCATCTCAGGTCTGATCTCACTGCTGAACTCCAAATATCCAACTGCCTCCTCAACATCTTCACTCGAATTAGTATAAGCAGCCCCTCCTTAACCAGAACTAAATTCTTAATTCTTATACCCATTCTTGATCCTTCCCCAGTGTACCTCATCTTAATAAATGAACAGACATTTCTCAAAAGAAGACATTCACACAGCCAACAGACACATGAAAAAATGCTCATCATTCGCCATCAGAGAAATGCAAATCAAAACCACAATGAGATACCATCTCACACCAGTTAGAATGGCAATCATTAAAAAATCAGGAAACAACAGGTGTTGGAGAGGATGTGGAGAAATAGGAACACTTTTACACTGTTGGTGGGATTGTAAACTAGTTCAACCATTATGGAAAACAGTATGGCAATTCCTCAAGGATCTAGAACTAGATGTACCATATGACCCAGCCATCCCACTACTGGGTATATACCCAAAGGATTATAAATTATTCTACTACAAAGACACATGCACACGTATGTTTATTGAGGCACTATTCACAATAGCAAAGACTTGGAATCAACCCAAATGTCCATCTGTGACAGACTGGATTAAGAAAATGTGGCACATGGCCGGGCGCGGTGGCTCAAGCCTGTAATCCCAGCAACTTGGGAGGCCGAGGCGGGCGGATCACGAGGTCAGGAGATCGAGACCATCCTGGCTAACATGGTGAAACCCCGTCTCTACTGAAAAAATACAAAAAACTAGCCGGGCGAGGTGGTGGGCGCCTGTAGTCCCAGCTACTCGGGAGGCTGAGGCAGGAGAATGGCGTAAACCCGGGAGGCGGAGTTTGCAGTGAGCTGAGATCTGGCCACTGCACTCCAGCCTGGGTGACAGAGCGAGACTCCTTCTCAAAAAAAAAAAAAAAAAAAAAAAGAAAATGTGGCACATATACACCATGGAATACTATGCAGCCATAAAAAAGGATGAGTTTGCGTCCTTTGTAGGGACATGGATGCAGCTGGAAACCATCATTCTTAGCAAACTATCACAAGAAGAGAAAACCAAACACCGCATGTTCTCACTCATAGGTGGGAACTGAACAATGAGATCACTTGGACTCGGGAAGGGGAACATCACACACTGGGGCCTATCATGGGGAGGGGGGAGGGGAGAGGGATTGCACTGGGGAGTTATACATGATATAAATGATGAATTGATGGGTGCTGACGAGTTGATGGGTGCAGCACACCAACGTGGCACAAGTATACATATGTAACAAACCTGCACGTTATGCACATGTACCCTAGAACTTGAAGTATAATAAAAATAAATAAATAAATAAATAAATAAATAAATAAATAAATAAATAAATGATACCACCATTCACCTATCTGAACCAACCCTCAGTAACATCCATGATTCTCAAACTCAATCCATGTGCACTTCACCAGAAAATCTCTTTGGCTATACCTTAAAAATAGATCTTGGGCTCAACTCACTTCCTATCAATTTGAATGCACTAATTTATTCCGAGACATCAGGAACTCAAACAGATTCCTACACAGCTTCCTAATAGCCACCTTGCTTTCACTCTTGTCCCCATTGACTAAATTAAATCAGATCATTTCTCTTCCTACCTTATAACCCTCTTTCTATCACAAACAAAATAAAACCTGTGTTTGCACCCCTGCCAGCCAGCCTCTGTGTGCTCTGGCGCCTGGATCAGTCTCTGACTGCCTCTCTTAATACTCTCCCATCACTCACTGAGCCCCAGGCTCACAAGCCCCCTTGATTTTTCTCAAAGATCCCAAACCTCAGGGCCTTTTCTCTTGCTGATCTTATGCCTTAGTTCTCTAACCCAAGATCTTTGTATGGCTCAGCCCGTTACACTTTTCTCAAGTTTCTATTAAAGGTAACCTCTCAGAGAGGCGTTTCCTAAAAGCCCGAAGAGCTCTGCCCCTCATCACCCACAGCACTCCATCCCTTTAAGATGTTTAATTTCCTCTTAGTACTTTTCACTACCTGATATTTTACATGTAGCTACTTATTATCTGACTTCCCCATAATCTCCATGAACACAGGAGCTTGACCTGTTTTATTTACTAAGGCATCCCCAAGGTTTAAAATAATGTTTGCTACACAGTAGGCAGTCAATAAATGTCTGCAGAATTATTGAAGGAATCGATCGATCAGAAAACAATGAATCAAATATGTTTTGTTTATTCCACATGGACTTAATGTTTTAGAGCAGTTTTAGGTTCACAACAAAATGAGCAAAAAGTACAGAGATTTTCCATATACCCTTAACCACAATACATGCATAGCCTCTCTGATTATCAGCATCCCACACCAAACAGGTACATTTGTTACAACTGATGAGCCTACACTGACTCATCCTTATCATCCAAGGCACATAGTTACGTTAGAGTTCACTCTTGGTGTGCATTCTATGGGTTTGGACAAATATGTATAACGACATGTATTTACCATTATAGTATCATACAGAGGAGTTTCACTGTCTCAAAACTCCTCTGTGCTCCTATTCATCTCTCCCTCTTCTTTAACTCCTGGCAACCATGAATCCTTTTACTGTCTCCATAGTTTGTCCCTTTCCAGAATGTCATACAGATGGATTAACCAAGTGTTTTTTGTTTTGCTTTGCTTTTTCTACAGATGGCCAACTTAGGTCACAGTGCTCGTCTAGCACTGGCTTGGGAATTTAAGAGTTGCTCACCTGGGAATTGTAAATTTTATTTATTTATATGATAGTGATAAAAAATAACTTACGGCCAGGCGCAGTGGCTCACGCCTGTAATCCCAGCACTTTGGGAGGCTGAGGCGGGTGGATCACGAGGTCAGGAGTTTGAGACCAGCCTGGGCAACATGGTGAAACCTTGTCTCTACTAAAAATATAAAAATTACAGGCGTGGTGGTGCGCACCTGTAGTCCCAGCTACTCAGGAGGTTGAGGTAGGAGAATTGCTTGAACCCGGGAGGCAAAGATTGTAGTGAGCCAAGATCGCACCACTGCACTCCAGCCTGGGTGACAGAGCAAGACATTGTCTCAAAATAATTAAATAAAAATTAAAATAAAAACAACTTACAATGACCGAGCAAGGTGGCTCATTCCTGTAATCCCAGCACTTTGGGAGGCTGAGGCAGGTAGATCACTTAAGGCCAGGAGTTCGAGACCAGCCTAGCCAACATGATGAAACCCCGACTCTACTAAAAAATACAAAAATTAGCCAGGTGTAGTGGCGCGTGCCTGTAATCCCAGCTACACAGAAGGTTGAGGCACAAGAATCGCTTGAACTTGGAAGGCAGAGGTTGCAGTGAGCTGAGACGGTACCACTGCACTCCAGCCTGGGTGACAAAGAGTTGTTCTTTTTTCTCCTGTCAGCTCAGGTTGTTGCCTTGATTTCAGAGAAGTTGTTTTAAATAAAATAATAATTTTGGCTGGGCGCGGAGGTTCATGCCTGTAATCCCAGCACTTTGGGAGGCCAAGGCAGGCAGGTCACGAGGTCAGGGGATTGAGACCATCCTGGCTAACACAGTGAAACCCCGTCTCTACTAAAAATACAAAAAATGAGCTGAGCGTGGTGGCGGGCACCTGTAATCCCAGCCACTTGGGAGGCTGAGGCAGGAGAATTGCTTGAACCTGACAGGCGGAGGTTGTAGTGAGCAGAGATAGCGCCACTGCACTCCAGCCTGGGTGACAGAGCGAGATTCCGTCTCAAAATAAATAAATAAATAAAATAACAATAATTTTATTTAAAATATGATTTAATATAGAGATGGTGGTCTCAGTATGTTGCCCAGGCTCGTCTCAAATATCTGGCTTCACGCAATATCCCCACCTTGGCCTCCCAAAGTGCTGATATTACAGAAGTGAGCCACCACACCTGACGTGGAGAAGCTCTCAATACTCAAGCTCATTTTAAAGTAAGCAGTTAAGGCAGATAACTCAATCAACTATGGTCTGTGATCTTCTCTGGACCACAGACTTAGGTTATTAGAAGCAACCTCACTCCTGTTGCTTGTAATTTTAGAGACTCAGCCACTAACCCAAGACAACTTTAACTCATCTTCTTTCCTCTAATGTGACCTCCTCAAATCTATCCTCCAACATAGGGAAGTAAATGCAACTATGTTGTCTCTAATGGAAAGGTTTTATTAAGTCCCCAGTACCATAAGACATGATTACTTGCCCCACCCCTCACCCTACACCATTCCGTAGAGACTTGGCTGAATCTTGCCTAACAGATGCAGACATACACATGTTATGTGCCCTTTGTAGTTCCCTTGTCTTCTGTTATGGCATTTACTGTAGCTGCCAGAGTGTAATAAAAGAAAAGGCCTGGCCGGGCATGGTAGCTCATGCTCGTAATCCAAGCACTTTGGGAGACCAAGGCAGGTGGCTCATGAGGTCAGGAGTTCGAGACAATCCTGGCTAACACAGTGAACCCCCATCTCTACTAAAAATACAAAAGTTAGCTGGGTGTAGTGGCAGGCACCTGTAATCCCAGCTACTTGGGAGGCTGAGGCAGGAGAATCGCTTTAACCAGGGAGGTGGAGGTTGCAGTGAGCCGAGATGGCGCCACTGCACTCCCATCTGGGAGACAGAGGTAGACTCCATCTTAAAAAAAAAAAAAAAAGAAAAGGCCAATAGAAACTTAAGATTAGGTTCATATATGGTTCTACACTTCACTGTGAATATGGCCTTGGGCAAATTATTTAACCTCTTTGGCTTCAGTTTTCTCATCTGTAAAATAGATATGATTATAGTAATTAGATTACACTTCACAGAGTTGTAATGGTTAAATGACTTGATAACTATAAAATATTCAGAACAGTGCCTGGAACATAACAAATACTATATAAGTGTTAATGATAAGTGTTAAGGATTTTATCACTATTACATGTGCCTCAGCTTCCAATATATGCCTGTGTTTTGACTGGACTAAGTGACAAATTTTCATTAAGTTCAAATTCTCCCTCAATGCTTCTCACATAAATCTGAGTTAGGAATTCCTTTAATCTCACATTGGATTATTATGTAGTTAAAGCAACAAATAAGGAAATTACATTATTTAAACTTTGAAATTCAAATTCTAATTGACTTCTTTTTTTTTTTTTTCTGGTCTTGAATATGCCTGTGTTTGCTAGGACTGCCATAAGAAAGTATCACAGACCGGGTGCCTTAAACAACAGATATTTATTTTCTGGCTGGGCACGGTGGCTCATGCCTACAGTCCCAGCACTTTGAGAGGGGAGTTCAAAACCAGCCTGGGCAACGTGGTGAGACCCCATCTCTACCAAAAAAAAAAAAAAAAATTACCTGAGTGTGGTGGTGTGCGCCTGCCCAGCTACTCAGGAGGCTTACATGGGAGGATCCCTTGAGCCTGGGAGGTCGAGGCTTCAGTGAGCTGTCAACCACTGCACCACAGGCCTGGGTGACAGAACAAGAGCCTGTCTTAAAATAAATTTTAACATTTTTCAGTTATTTTCTCACAATTCTGGAGGCTAGAAGTCTGAGATCAAGGTGTAGGTAAGGTTGGTTTCTCCCAAGGCTTCTCTCCTTGGCTTATAATGGCTGTCTTCTCCCTGTTTTCAAATGGTCTTACTGCTCTATGTGTCTGTCCTACTTTCTTTTTCTTCTAAGGATATCAGTAAAATTGGATTATGACTCACCCTAATGACCTCAATTTAAATTAATTACCTCTATAAAAATTCTGTCTCCAAATACAGTCACATTCTGAAGTACTAAGAGTTAGGACATGAACATATGAATTTTGGATGGACATAATTCAGCCCATTAAAATACCACATCACTTTAACTACTTTTCTATAAAGCTGGAATAACTTATTGATACCTAAATACAGTATATGAACTCTATCATAATTATAAGTCAGTGCAAAGAATTAAAAATTGTGGGAAAACACAACTATTGATACCCAAGTCTATGTGAAAAGAAGTCTTCCCCAAATTAAATAAAATGGAATGCCAAGTTATAGCTGAACTATAATAATGAATAGCATCACAGATCAATAAATTTCCTATAACTATTTCTCTATTTCACAGAAAATAATATTAAGAGAGTTTATTTGTAAACTGTCAGTGAAGATATGCCAAATGCCAAAGAAACTATAAAAAGATGAAGTTATATTTTTGTACTTGAAAAATGGTGATGTTAAATAATGTTTAAAGCTAGTTTAAAATTAACTTTAAAAATCAGAGGTAAAGATAATAAAATTTGAAAATGCAAAGGACATTAATTCAATTTAAAAATTTAGGTTGGTTTCAGAAATACTTTAGTGATTTTTTAATTAAAATTATTACTTTATAAGTCCTGAATCAACTTTTTTTGTCTTTTTGTCTTGCTACTAGCTGCCAATTTACAGATGGGTTGGCCCCTGAATCTATGTCTATATTAATGCAAACTTGGGGATAACAGAACAAAAGTTATCAATAGAATATTAAGAGTTACAGATTTAGTCCTAGGTTCCAACTAGACTTACTTGTTTAATATTTAAAACAAAAAAAAATGGAAATATTTGGAGGAAAAATATATAATAAATTGAAGCAGGGACTGTATTATAAACTTTAGAATAGGTTTTGTCTGGGATTAAATAAATTTGTTCAGGAGCTAGGCTCAAATAAGTTTTGAGTAGAAAATCATTTTAAAACAAAAACAGATTGTAGTACCACCTGCTCTTCTAATATAGCATTTGTTCCATAGCATGAAAGGACAAAGATCATCTGTTATGCATTTTCTTGCTTTTAGTGATTAATACAAGATCTAGATAATAAACCAGATTTTCCTAAATCGCTTTGCCACTAAAAAAAAATTACAGATAAAACCCTATAATTTCTAATGCACAAGTAACTTTGATGTGAAGCAAGGGCTTAAGAATTTTGAATGAAAAGTTTTAAGTGCTGTAGGAGCACTTAACTGATGTACAGTTCAATCTATTTGCAACTAGTAGCCAAAGAGATGAATTCTAAAGTGCAAGGCCTGAACAATTCACCATAAAATGCCTTGTTTAATGCTTCTTTAATGAAATCAAATTGTTAAGATAATGAAAATAAAGAGAAAGGTCAAGTCACTGAGGATAAGCCAGTTAACCTTATATCTTATTGCATATAACAGCACAGAGTAAGAAACCAATCTTCATAAATTAAATTTATTTCATATTCCTAATGCTTATGAATAAATCATCTATAATTAAATAATGTGCACTGCTTTTCTGAAAAACTACTATTAGTAGTTAGAATTGGTTTGTGTTTTCCAGATTTGATATGTATCTGCCATGAACTCCCGATGGAGTCAAAGCGGTGTGCGGTACCCTTGGGCATTTACTGAATCTATCTGAATATCTGAGAAACAATGGGAGAAAGAGAAACTAATAAAGACTTGAGTAGTAAAACAGCTCAAGATAATTCTCTCAACTCCCTAAATTAGCCTTAAATTACATTTCATTTCACACGAAAGAAAGCAACAAGTAATTTCACTATACTGTTATAACCCCCTCTCACAATATTTCTTTTTCCAGAGATCAAATTCAGATGCTGTACATTGCAAAAGTACTTGTGGGTATAGGGACACATATCTCCAGTAGCACAAAATTGAAAGGCCAATCTATTTGTCTTTTGCTCCGAAATTCCTTTTTTTTTTTTTTTTTTTTGAGATGGAGCCTCCCTCTGTCATCCAGGCAGGAGTGCAGTGGCACTATCTGGGCTCACTGCAACCTCTGCCTCCTGGGTTCAAGCCATTCTCCCGCCTCAGCCTCTGAGTATCTGGGATTATAGGTGCGCACCACTACCCCCAGTTTTAGTAGACAGGGTTTCACCATTTTGGCAAGGCTGGTCTCAAACTCCTGACCTCAAATGATCCACCTACCTCAGCCTCCCAAAGTGCTGGGATTACAGGCATGAGCCACCTCGCCCGGCCTTCTCCCAAATTCTAAACTATATTTGCAAAAACGAAATTCAAAACTACAAATAACATTGCCATTTATCTTTTAGCAGCATGCTTAAAACACATTTAAAAATAAACTTCATCCTTCTGGAACTTTGCTGACTTTCACCTAAGAAATATATACAAATTTAAGGTTTTACTTTTATTCAAGTTTTATGCTTTATCTGAAGTCAAATGGTAATGGTTTGAGTCTGTTTTTGGAAACTAAAATAAATCAAAATGAAAAGGTAAGCGCTTATTTTCTCCATATGAAATTTATCCCATTTCCCATTGTTTTCTACACAATAGGACATTTCAAGTTAAAAAGCAACTTTCACTGTGAACAGATGACCCAAAAGGGCAGCAATCAGCTTTTTTTCTGCAGAAAACTTCACTAGTGATGATCTCACCCTACAGACACACTCCCAAGAAGTCTCTAAAATGTTCACTTGACATCATTCCTTTTTTTCCTTTCAAGAGAGTTCATGAGAATGCAAGCGAATGAGAGTAAGAATCTCATCATAAAATAGCTCATCTTGAATATATTCTGCTTGTAAAGAAAATAAGTAACCTAGTCAGGCTTGGTGGCTCACACCTGTAATCCCAGCACTTCGGGAGGCCGAGACAGGCAGATTACTTGAGTTTAGGAGCAAGACCAGCCCTGGTAACCTGGTGAAACCTTGTATCTACAAAAAAAATATAAAAATTGGCCAGGGCTGAGTGTGGTAGCTCACGCCTGTAATCCCAGCACTTTGGGAGGCCAAGCGAGGCGGTGGGGGGCGGGGGTGGGGGGGTGGCCACCTGAGGTCAGGAGTTCGAGACCAGCCTGGCCAACATTGTAAAATTCCATCTCTAGTGAAAAAAAGAAAAAATTAGCCAGGCGTGGTGGTGTGCACCTGTAATCCTAGCTACTCGGGAAGCTGAGACAGGAAAATCGCTTGAACACAGGAGGCAGAGGTTGCAGTGAGCCAAGATCATACCACTGAACTCCAGCTTGGGCAGCAGAGCAAGACTGTCTCAGAAAAAAAAAAAAAAAGTTAGCTGGGCGTGGTGGCACACATCTATAAGTCCCAGCTACTTAAGAGGCTGAGGCAGGAAGTCTGCTTGAGCCTAGGAGGTTGAGGCTTCAGTGAGCTGTGATTGTGCCACTGCACTTCAGTCTCTATAGAGCAAGACCCTGTCTCAATTTTTAAAATAATAATTACAAAATGATGAAAGAAAAGTTACCATTCCTCCAACTTTCATAATTTTTACTATCGGTAAATAATTACTTATGATACATTGATATATTGCAACCCTTCAATGGAGAATCATATTTTGGATTTTTTTTTTGAGATGGAGTTTAGCTCTTTTTCCCAGACTGGAGTGCAATGGCACGATCTCGGGCGCAACCTCCGCCTCCTGGGTTCAAGCGATTCTCCTGCCTCAGCCTCCCTGGTAGCTGGGATTACAGGCATGTGCCACCATGCCTGGCTAATTTTGTATTTTTTGGTAGAGACAAGGTTTTTCCATGTTGGCCAGGCTGGTCTCGAACTCCTGACCTCAGGTGATCTGCTCACCTCGGCCTCCCAAAGTGCTGGGATTACAGGCATAAGCCACCACACCCAGACTTGGATTTTTCTAAGATAAGATTTTCCTGTGTATATTCAATTTTGAAAACTAAATCTCATTATTCCTATTAAATATATCTATATTTTTCAGACTTGTATTTTAGAGCTATTAAAGACAATTTTCCCATGCACGAGCTAAGAAAATACATTCAGTTGTACTTCCCAGAATTCAAGCCTAAAACAGTTATCTCATTGTCTTGTTTCAGGTAATATCTACCATATTAACAAAAATCTCTTAAAATTAGTACATGACTTGAAACCAATTATTTAAAACCAATTATTTAAATAATTGGTTAAAATTATTTAAAAATCTGAAATGCTTGAATGTATTGAATTCTTAAGATTAATATTTTGGGCCGGGAGTGGTGGCTCACGCCTGTAATCCAGCACTTTGGGAGGCCGAGGTGGGCGGATCACAAGGTCAGGAGATCGAGACCATCCTGGCTAACACGGTGAAACCCCGTCTCCACTAAAAAAAAAAAAATTAAAAAAAAAAAAAATTAGCCGGCTGTGGTGTCGGGTGCCTGTAGTCCCAGCTACTCGGGAGGCTGAGGCAGGAGAACGGTGGGAACCCAGGAGGCAGAGCTTGCAATGAGCCGAGATGGCGCCACTGCACTCCTGCCTGGGCAACAGAGCGAGACTGTCTCAAAAAAAAAAAAAAAAGATTAATATTTTGTAAGCTATTTCCCATTACTCTTTTACACCTACAGCATAACTGACTGATGCTATGCTGTAATTAAAACACTATACATTACAGTTTGATTCCACAAAAGAATAAATTAAAAGTTGCCTTCAATAAAATAAAAGTCTCAATTACATTCCAAACATCCACCCAAAGTATTTAATAAAAAACAAGGCTTTTATCTTTTGACTCTAGTTAAGGAAGCACATTCACAAATGACAGGCACCCAAAATTTAATTTTTAAAAAGGATTGTGTTTGCATCATTTATAAATGGATGCCTTAATTGCACTGAAATGATTCTTGCAAACTAAAAGCGACTCCGTTAATCAAATGATAGAAAAAGTTACTAAAAAAATTAAAAATCTAGCTGGATGTGGTGGTGCATAACTATAGTCCCAGATACTTGGAAGGTTAAGGTATCAGGATTCCTTGAGCCCAGGACTTTCAGGCCAGCCTGGGCAACATAGTGAGACCTCATTTCAAAACAAAATTTTTTTAAATTCCTGCTAATCTTGCTAATAAATACGAAACAAGTTCCTACTAAGTGAAGAAACTTTAAATGTAGAGCTAGAATATGGGCATCTTGCTTAAGTGAACTTGTGACAAACACTATCCTTCAGTGAGTTTAATGACACAAATGGACAGTCTAACAATCCAATGGGAGAATAAAGAATAAAACTATTCCAGATTAATGCATCTGATAGTAAACAAATGTAACCTGCTGAACAGTGTTTTCAACATTGCATTCCACTTTCTCTCCCTCACAACTACATGAGGATAGATTACCATTTAATATTTGCAAAGCGGACCTAATTTGGAAAGAAATATTCTAGGCATACTGTGAGCCACAATTTTTTAAATAAGAGTCTTATATGAGTGTGTGGAAAAATTTCCTGGAAAAAAATTAGAGAAATTCCTTCCTGGGCAAGTGATTTGTCTGCTTCAAAATCGACGTTAGAGTTAAAACTATATAATTTATTTTCAAAGCAATTTATAAGAAAACTGATTATCACTTTTCAGCTATGACAAAAAATTATGAGAGTTTTACAAAAAAATTTGTTTATTGATATATTGTGTGACATTTTAGAGTTAGATTTTAAATGGATATGAATAGAATGTAGGAATCAACAGGAAAATGTAAGTAGCTTCACCAGACATAACCTGTATTTATTTTGCTTGCTGCCACTCTGTGCTCATACCTGATTTTACAAATGAACAAGACAAGCACTTCATCTTTAGAAAGTATTGAAGAGAAAACTGTAGAAATAAATCACAATGAAAAGGTTAGTTTTAACATAATAGTTTCATTTGAGAAAAACTGGACTGTAAACAAATCTGTTTACTTATAAACTAATGATTGAATTATTTTTATGCTAAACATTACACCCATAATAAAAAAAAACTAAGCAATAAAATCATGAAGAAATGCCAGTAACTATATCTGGGGCAAAGACTGAGAGAACTGTCATGATTGCCTTAATGAACTACAAATGTGGATTAGCATTTTTAAAACAACTATTTTCATGGTCATCTAATTTTTTTTTAAAGTTTAAATCCTCTTAATTAACAGAGTAAGACAATCAAATAGGAAAATCAAAAGTACAATAATCATAATATACCAACTATTTGGTTTAAGAATGTAATATAACCTATTTTTTTTCTGCAACAGAAACAACATGAACCACAGCTATATTTGTTGTACACAAACATTTAAAATTAGTTAGCATTTCAGGAGCAAGAGTATAGGAGGCACATGAGAATAAGAACATCATTATTGGGCCAGACACGGTGGCTCATGCCTGTTATCTCAGCACTTTGGGAGGCTGAGGAAGGCGAATCACTTGAGGTTAGGAGTTCAAGACCAGCCTGGTCAACATGGTGGAACCCCGTCTCTATTTAAAAATACAAAAATTAGCCGGGTGTGGTGGCGCACACCTGTAACCCCAGCTACTCAGGATGCTGAGGCACAAATCACTTGAACCTGGGAGGCATAGGCTGCAGTGAGCTGTGATCATGCCAGAGAACAGACATATTAGAAAACTAGCTCAGTTGGCCAGGTGTGGTGGTTTGTGCCTGTAATCCCAGCACTTTGGGAGGCCGAGACAGGTGGATCTCTTGAGCTCAGAAGTTTGAGATCAGCCTGGCCAACATGGTGAAACCCTGTCTCTACTAAAAATACAAAAATTAGCGGGAGTGGTAATGCCAGCTACTTGGGAGCTATAATCCCAGCTACTTGGGAGGCTGAGGCATAAGAATAACTTGAACCCCAGAGGCAAGGGTTGCAGTGAAACGACATCACGCCTCTGCACTCCATTGTGGGTGACAGAGCGAAAGAAAGGGAAAGGAAAGGAAGAAGGAAGGAAGGAAGGAGAGAGAGGGAGGGAGGGAGGGAGGGAGGGAGGGAGGAAGGAAGGAAGGAAGGAAGGAAGGAAGGAAGGAAGGAAGGAAGGAAGGAAGGAAGGAAGGAAGGAAGGAAACCAGTTCAGTGTCTTTTTGTCTAGTCAACCTCATAAATTATTTAAATTCTCTGGGTTAAAAAAGAAGAAACGTTATCTACATGTAGTATTATGTCAAGGATTATATGAGATTACATAAATATACCTGGCACACAGTAGGTGCTAAATAAACCATTGTTATTGAAATCGATTGGTACAGTTGACAGATAAAAGTATCTGTGCATCAACCCAGAAATACAACAGAAGGCCAGGCGCAGTGGCTCATACCTGTAATCCCAGCACTTTGGGGGGCCATGGCAGGCAGATCACTTGAACCCAGGAGAAAGAGACCAGCCTGGGCAACATGGTAAAACCCCATCTCTACTAAAAATAAAAAAGTTAGCTGGGTGTGGTGGCATGCACCTGTGGTCCCAGCTACTGACAGGGCTGAGGTGGGAGGATCGCTTGAGCCCAGAAGGTCAAGGCTGGGTGACAAGGTCTGCCTGGGTGACAGAGTAGACCCTATCTCAAAAAAAAAAAAAAAAAAAGACTTAATCTGTGAGGTTTGTTGGCCCACAACGTAATTACACATTGGATGCAGAATATGCTATCCATTCACTGGCACTCCAAATTTCCTGGACTCCTATTTGCCCAAATGTGTATTTTATTAAGAGAGAGAGAAAAACTATGAAACCATTCAACTGTCATTGAACCGTGTTATATTATTTAGTTGGTATCCAGACTCTTAAAACAGAACATTCTAGCAGGGCGCAGGGGCTCACACCTGTAATTCCAGCACTTTGGAAGGCCGAGGCAGGCAGATCATGAGGTCAGGAGATCAAGACCATCCTGGCTAACACGGTGAAACCCCGTCTCTACTAAAAATACAAAAGATTAGCTGGGCGTGGTGGCAGGCTACTCAGTCCCAGCTACTTGGGAGGCTGAGGCAGGAGAATGGCGTGAACGTGGGAGGCGGAGGTTGCAGTGAGCCGAGATTGTACCACTGCACTCCAGCCTGGGCAACAGAGGGAGACTCTGTCGCAAAAAAAAAAAAAAAAAAAAAAAAAACAAAACACACAACATTCTAAAATTAAATTTGGTTTGAAAACCATTCATTGATATTCATAAAATGGGACCTGATTTTGAGTGACACTAAATTTCTCTAAGCACTGACATTCATTTTGAAATGAAAACTGAAGAATTCAGTGTAGTCAAAATGAATCATTAGGAATTAGACATATTTTCAAACTTTTTAATTTAAAGAGATGTTAAGTTTCCAACCTTGCTTTCTTTTGATTATTGAAAACAAAACTTTCTTTTAAGTCCAAATTCTCTACCTTAGAAAACGATTCTTTTTAAAGCTCTTTTCCATAATCTTGATTTTTTTCTACAATGAAACCTTTGAAATCCAGAGAAATTATTTAATCTTGAGAAGTTGTCTCAAGTGTATCAAAAAAAAAAAAAAGTAGAGAAAAAAGTAGAGAACAAGACAGTAATACACTTTCATATATAAACTCACTTATGAATTACATGGTATACATCTGAGATATTCAAAGGGAGGAACAATGTCCAGTGAAGACCATCAGCAACACCATGGAGCGTATTAGAATTGCAGAATCTCAAACCTATTCAATCAGGACCTACATTTTAGAAAAAATCTCTGGGTGACTTACATGCATATTAAAATTTGAGCTACAATGGTAAAACAATGATACACTAATATTAGAAACATCTGGTTCTTTATTTATTTCTTTCTTTTTTTGTGTGAGACTGAGTCTCACTCTGTCACCCAGGCTGGAGTACAGAGGTGTGATCTTGGCTCACTTCAAACTTCACCTCCCAGGTTCCATGATTCTCCTGACTCAGCCTCCTGAGTAGCTGGGATTACAGGTGCCTGCCACCACAGCTAGCTAATTTTTGTATTTTCAGTAGAGACAGGGTTTCAACATGTTGGCCAGCTGATCTCAAGCTCCTGATCTCAAGTGATCCGCCTGCCTTGGCCTCCCAAAGTGTTGAGATGACAGGCGTGAGCTACCACACCTAGTCCTTTTCTTTTTTTCTTTTTTCTTTTTACTTTTTGTTCCTTTCTTTCTTTCTTTCTTTCTCTCTCTCTCTCTCTCTTTTGACAGGGTCTCACTCTGTTGCCCAAGTTGGAGTGCAGTAGTGCAATCATAACTCACTGCAATTTTGAACTTCTGGGCTCAAGCGATCCTCCCACCTCAGTCTCTCCAGTGGCTGGAAGTACAGGCATACACCACCATGCCCGGCTCTTTTTTTCATTTTTTAATTTTTAGTAGAGACTGAGGTCTCACTATGTTGCCCAGGTTGGTCTTGAACTCCTGAGTTCAAATGATCCTCCTGCCTCAGCCTCCCAAACTGCTGGGATTACAGATGTGAGTCATCACCCATCCCCAAACCCCCCATTGCCACCCTGATTTTTATATCATAATAATGAAATCAAGTTGATTCAGTGATGAAATTGCTCTATATACTTAAAAGCTAGGAAATGTGGGCTGAAAGGCACTTCAAAACTAAAATTTCCCCTAAATCTCTACTCGCAGGATAAGTAGATAGAAGGGCACAAAACCTATTAGAGATCCATTTCATCCTTAGTTAAAATTCTCTCTTCCCTCTCACTCAGACATCACTTTTCTTTTTATTTCTAGAGCCCAAGAAGCCAATTCCAGAAAACTGAGTTAAATTGCATTAGAAAACAGCTTTCTGCCGAAGTGGCATTACTGAAAACATAGAAACTCTTTTTTTAAAAAGAGATCACCCAATTATGTGGCTTTATTTCACAGGGGACAGAAACCTTATGCTATTTCTAGCAATGCAACATAGGTACATGAAATAAATTCTTTCAGGCAATTGTAAGAATGCTATATTTAGAGGCAAAATAAACCAGTTGTTCTCAGGATGAAAGCAATAAATGGTCATCCAAATTACTCAAGAAAGTAATACTGAGTTTTTGTCTTCTTTTACAGAGTAGATGATTACCTCAAGTTCTAGAGGATCAGAAATAGTTTAAACTGAGCTCCACAGGAAGTAGGAAATAAGACTCATCATGTCCTACCCCAGAGAATCTGAACAGCTGCTCTTTAATTTGGGAGACTGGGTGATGACTGTGACAAGTCAAAGTGCCTAAGATTTAACTGCGTTGGAGTCTTAACATTTTTTATACCCTATTTGACAAAATGGGAGAAAGGGGAGATTAACTGCAGGGGAGAGGAGAAACCTGAACACAGAGATATTTTCCTTATCCTTTATGTAATAGCATTGATTCCATGGTAGGAAATTAGCACATATATTTAGGAAATGAGTGTGTAAAATATGTTCTCCTCCCTTGATAGGCCATTAATCACTATAGGATTAAGCAAACCAACCATCCAATATCCACCAGAATTCATCTATTGAGACTAAAATACCATCAGGCCACTGCTTCTCTTCCTCATTTCTAGTCCTTCTCAGTGCTCACCTTCAAATCATCAAAATAGTTTCCTTAAAAGACTTGATTTAAAATAAAAGCAATTAAAAATTTTTTAATGATCAAAGAAAGTCATTACACAATTCAGAATATATTATTTTCATCCATGCTCAATTTTTCCACATTATCATCTGAAATGCAATTACACAATTTATGCTGAGGGGTCTGAGTTCTTCATGTAATCATTCAAGGATGCAAAGCAGATTAATTAAATTTGGGGGAATCGATCTCCATTCAAAAAAGATTAATATATTTTCTCTAAATTACAGAAGTAGAGAACTTAATCATGGGTTTATGGGAAAACTACACATATTTTTGAAATAGAGTGAATTATCAGCAAAGAACCCACAGCCTATTATCTCCACTGATTTGTCTCCCAGTATATGTTTTTATGCTTTTCTCTCAACAAACATGGTCTTTTGTTAGTTTCACAGTCATGTAACAGAGAGGCACCAGAGAGAAATATTTTGTAATTGAGGATCTTTGTCCTCAAAACCTCCTATTATCAGGAAGATAATAAAATATATTATGTATTACCCTTTTCAAGGTGATATTGTAATTCAAATGTTACTTTTATGTCCAGATCAGATCTCCCTACACAGAACAGAGAGCTTGATGGTTCACAGTTGCACTGTGGATGTCAGAAACATGGCTGATTTTGGAATAAGAAATTAAAATACAACATAAAAATGAGACAGATAAAGTATCATAAAGTCATCCATTCTTTACTCTCCTGTAAGTGTTAGAATCCCTGTGAGATCAAGCAGGCATCCTCTTTCAGGGGTCACAAAGGCAGGCTGCAGTAGAGGTTATGTTGAACTAGGAATCTGGTTTCATTTCTAGCTTAGGCCAGCTTTGTTAAACAAAGTCACATTTCTGGGCATTAGTACTACTGTCTTTAACTTTAAATTACTGACTATACCAGTGATTCTCAAATTGCAAACCCTGGACAAACAGCATCAGTATCTCCTGAAAAATATTTGGAAATGCTAGTTTTTAGCACCCACCTACTTACCAAACCAGAAACTCTGGGCATGAGGTTTGGCAATTTGTGTTTTAATAAGCCTGCCAAGTGATTCAAATGCACTTTTAAGTGTGGAGATCATTGGATTGTGTGATCTAGCCATGTGGTAATTAGCAAAGAGAACCACCTGTTTATGAGCTTGTTACGTCAAAGACTGTGCCTCACTTAGTCTTAGAACCTAGAATGCCTCAAAGAATGAATGGATGAATGAATGAATGAATGAATGAATGAATGAATGAGGATATCATGTTCATAATTAAGTAATCACATCTCCCCCAAATTCCAATTGCACTTTAGGACCATCTTATGGCAAATGTCACTTTTATTAGTTATTACTGTCATTTGTGCATATGTCTTTATCTTGTCTACAAAACAGCCACCATCCATAACAAATTTTTATTTCTATATCTCATCAAGCAGTGATTCTCAAACACTACCATGAATAAAAGTACCTGGAGGGCAAAAATTATTAGTCCCCACCCCTCAGTGTTTCTGATTAAGTCTGAGGTGGGACCTGAGAATCTGCATATTTAACAAAGTGCTGCTGATGCTGCTGGTTACAGGACCCCACTCTGAGAATCACTGCCACAACCATACCTCATCAGGTGCATAGAAAATTCCAGTGTGAGGCCAGGTGCTATGACTTACACCTGTATTCCTGGCAATTTAGAAGGCTGAAACAGGCAGATCATTTGAGCTCAGGAGTTAGAGACCAGCCTGGGTATCATGGCGAAACCCCATCTCTACTAAAAATGCAAAAAATTAGTTGGACGTGGTGGCATGCACCTGTGCTCCCAGCTACTTAGGAGGCTGAGGTGGAAGGATCCCTTGAATCTGGGAGGCAGAGGTTGTAGTGAGCTGAAATAGTGCCACTGCATTCCCACCTGGGTAACAGAGGGAGATCCCATCTAAGAAAAAGAAAAAAGAAAGAAAGAAAAAAATAAAAATAATAAAAAAAATAAAAATAGGCCGGGCGCGGTGGCTCAAGCCTGTAATCCCAGCACTTTAGGAGGCCGAGGCGGGTGGATCACGAGGTCAGGAGATCGAGACCCTCCTGGCTAACACGGTGAAACCCCGTCTCTACTAAAAAATACAAAAAACTAGCCGGGCGAGGTGGCGGGCACCTGTAGTCCCAGCTGCTCGGAGGCTGAGGCGGGAGAATGGCGGGAACCCGGGAGGGGAAGCTTGCAGTGAGCCGAGATCACGCCACTGCACTCCAGCCTGGGCGACAGAGCGAGACTCCTCCTCAAAAAAAAAAAAAAAAAAAAAAGAAAAAGAAAAAAAATAAGGGAAGAAAGAGAATAAAGGGAGGGAAGAAGGAAGGAAGGGCAAGAAAGAGAAAATTCCAGTGCAAGAGTGTTAACGCAAATTTGAATGGTTAAAAATAGCAAGTTTTTAAATATGATTTAATTTTTGATATACAGCTTTTTCAGAATCATATCCACTATATAAACCAAGGCACACCTGCATTTGGAAAACCAGTGCAGAAGAAGACACAGGTCTATAAAACAATCCTAGTATACTTCTTTCTTCAAAATTCTGAAACTATTTCAACCTTGCTTTTGACAACTGTACAAAAGTTTAAGTCCAATTAACACTATGAGTATTGCCATGCCAAACTATAAGTTTTCAGAACCGATAAAGAAAAGAACAACCTACAACTTTTTTTTTGTTTGTTTGTTTTTGAGATGGAGTATCACTCTGTCACCAAGGCTGAAGTGCAGTGGCGCCATCTTGGCTCACTGCAACCTCCGCCTCCCAGGTTCAAGCAACTCTCTTGCCTCAGCCTCCTGAATAGCTGGAACCACAGGCATCCGCCACCACGCCTGGCTAATTTTTGTATTTTTAGTAGAGATGGGGTTTCACCATGTTGGCCAGACTGGTCTTGAACTCCTGACCTCGTGATTCACCCGCTTTCTGCCTCCCAAAGTGCTGAGATTACAGGCATGAGCCACGGTGTCTGGCTACAACTTTTCATTCTAAACTATTTGCCTGAAGTTGACCCAGAGCTTTGAAATACAGGCATTCCAATTCTTCCAGTAATTGTAATTTATTTTTAGTGTTGCTGTCAAAATTACTTTCTTTCCCCTTATCAATAATTTTTCACTCATTCATTCATTCAACAAATACTGAGTACTGACTTGCCCCAACTTCTGTTCTAGACACTGGAGATAAAAGAGTAAGTCAAAGTCCTTGCCCGTGTAGGTTTAACTTCTAGTGAGGGAAATACATAATAAAAATCATTCAGTATCAGCACGACTCAGTGGCTCATGCCTGTAATCCCAGCACTTTGGGAGGCCGAGGCAGGTGGATCACTTGAGGTCAGGAGTTTGAGACCAGCCCGACCAACATGGTAAATCCCGTCTCTCTCTACTAAAAATACAAAATTAGGCTGGGTGCAGTGGCTCACACTTGTAATCCCAGCCTTTGGAAGGCTGAGGTGGGCAGATCTCCTGAGGTCAGGAGTTCAAGACCAGCTGGGTCAATATGGTGAAACCCCATCTCTACCAAAAATAAAAAAATTATCCGGGCATGATGGCGGGTACCTGTAATCCTAGCTACTCTGGAGGCTGAGGCGGGAGAATCGCTTGAACCCGGGAGGCAGAGGTTACAGTGAGCCGAGATCACGCCATTGCACTCCAGTCTGGGCGATGGAGGGAGACTTCGTCTCAAAAAAAAAAATTACCTGGGTGTAGTGGCATGCACCTGTAGTCCCAGCTACTCGGGAGGCTGAGGTGGGAGAATTACTTGAACCTGGGAGGTAGAGCTTGCAGTGAGCCGAGACCATGCCACTGTATTCCAGCCTGGGTGACAGAACAAGACTCTATCTCAAAAACAAAAACAAAAAATCATTCAGTATCTATAGTGTCTAGTGAGCTAAGAAATCTCATTCACGAGTTCTACACATCATGAATTTAAATGCGCATTTTAACATCATTTTTCCTAGTTTAAAACAGTAAAATATTATGGCTGCAATTCTAAGTAAATACTTCAATTACTTAGCAACCTACCTGTTCTTAATCTGCAAATTCTACAAACACCACATTGCCTTTGACCTTCCTTAACCTTCTGTTCTTAAGAACTACACATTTAATCTAAGGAAAGATATGTTTGAATATATTGCATATATTCACTATGGCATGAAGCAGATAGTTATGTAAGAAGTGAATTATGGTTGCTATGCAAACCATAACTTCATATTTTGGACGAAAGCTTTAACACTATTCAAGTGAACTATATATTTTTTAAAAATACCAAAAGAAAAATACACTGAAAGATCAATTTTTTAGATAATAAGTTTCATACAGATTTCATCTTTGCTCTAAAATGCACATAGGATCATGACAAACAGGAGGCAGGACTAGACTGCAGCTCCAACTTGGACAGATAGAGCAGTGTGTGGAGGCTCTCATCATGAATTTTTGCTCCAGAATGACTGCAGGAATAAATCAGGAAACCTGGGGGACCCACAGGCCCCATGAAGGAAACAGATTGCTCCTGCAGGACCTGGGAGACACCCCAAATACTATGCTGGTATCCACGACCGAGAGACCCACAGATGGTTCAGCTCACAGGACTCTGTGCAGACAACCCCCAGTACCAGCCCGGAGCCTGGTCGACTCGCCTAGTGGCTAAATCCAGGAGTGAGATAACAATCATTAGAGCTGGGCTCTCAGGAAGCCACATCCATAGGAAGAGGGCATGAGTATCACATCAAGGGAACACCCCTTGGGACTAATGAATCTGAACAATAGCCTTCAGCCCTAGACCTTCCTTCTTGCCCAGGCTGGTCTCAAACTCCTGAGCTCAAGCGATCCTAGCCTCAGCCTCTCGGAGCGCTAGGATTACAGGAGTGAGCCACCACAACTGGCCTGGTTTATTTATTTCTGCTGTATTATCTACTCTATTCATTATACAAAATTGTTTACTCCATGCCATTCTGAATACATTTTTTATGCATCCCTACTGGCGAGTACAAATCAATTATTTATTTATTTTTTTGAGATGGAGTCTCACTGTGTTGCCCAGGCTGGAGTGCAGTGGCCGGATCTCAGCTAGTGAGCTGAGTGCAAGCTCCACCTCCCGGGTTCACGCCATTCTCCTGCCTCAGCCTCCCATGTAGCTGGGACCACAGGCGCCCGCCACCACACCTGGCTAATTTTTTTTTTTTGTATTTTTAGTAGAGACGGGGTTTCACCGTGTTAGCCAGGACGGTCTCGATCTCCTGACCCCGTGATCCGCCCGTCTCGGTCTCCCAAAGTGCTGGGATTACAGGCGTGAGCCACCGCGCCCGGCCACAAATCAATTATTAATAATTCTATTATTTGTATTTAAGAGGGCAAATATTTTGCCTAAATTATCACCACCCTGATCAATGCAAACAACTACACAGTGACTTTAGGGAATTCGCATACATTTTTTTTTTTTTTTGTCCTACTCATAAAGTGATACTCTTCTGAGTAAAAAAGTTTAAATAGAAAAATTGTAAGTTTGCTATAAAATGTAAACAGAGATCATAATACTTTTAAAAATAATTATTACATTTAAAAATAATAAATAATTAATCAAAGGGTGAATTTCATTTCCTCTGAAAATGCTGCATTGAAAATTATTCCCAGGGTATAAAAAGTAAATACAAATAGTGACATTATAAAACATCCTGCACAATTGTATTTGTTTCAATTTAATACATATATTTTCTGGGCTACTGGATACACTGATTCATAAGTGAATATTTTCTAATTATAGACTTTTTATTTATTATTTGTTTGTTTGTTTGTTTTTAGATGCAGAGTCTTGCTCTGTCACCCAGGCTGAAGTGCACTGGTGCAATCTCAGCTCACTGCAACCTCCGCCTCCCAAGTTCAAGTGATTCTCCTGCCTCAGCCTCCCAAGTAGCTGGGATTACAGGCATGCACCACCAGACCCAGCTAATTTTTGGGTTTCACCATGTCAGCCAAGCTAGTCTTGAACTCCTGACCTCAAGTGATCTGCCTGCCTTGGCCTTCCAAAGTGCTGGGATTACAGGCGTGAGCCACTGCGCCCAGTCTAGACTTTTTAATTAGAAAGAAAATATATAGGCCGGGCGCGGTGGCTCACGCCTGTAATCCCAGCACTTTGGGAGGCCGAGACGGGCGGATCACGAGGTCAGGAGATCGAGACCATCCTGGCTAACACTGTGAAACCTCGTCTCTACTAAAAAATACAAAAAACTAGCCGGGCGAGGTGGCGGGCGCCTGTAGTCCCAGCTACGGGAGGCTGAGGCAGGAGAATGGCGTAAACCCGGGAGGCGGAGCTTGCAGTGAGCTGAGATCCGGCCACTGCACTCCAGCCCCGGCGACGGAGCAAGACTCCGTCTCAAAAAAAAAAAAAAAAAAAAAAAAAGAAAGAAAATATAACACTCCTCAAAGCCAATAAAACCTAAAGACAAGGAAAAAATGCTGCAAAACAACACAGATGATTATGAAAGAAGAAAACAGAAAAAAAAAAAAAACCAGGAAATCTGTTTTCTCTATGTTAACTATGATCACATAACCAATTAAAACTTATGTTTCCCAGTCAACAGAATAAACAGGCAATCTACATAACGTGAGAAAATATTTGCAAACTATGCATCCAACAAAGGACTAATATTCAGAATCTATAAGAAACTTAAATAAAAAAAAAAAAAACAAATAACCCCATTAAAAAGTGGGCAAATGACATGAACAGACACTTCTTAAAAGAAGACATATAAATGGCCTACAAACAAAAAACAATGCTCAACATCCTTAATCATCAGAGAAATGCAAATTAAAACCACAATGAAATATCATCTTACACCAATCAGAATAGCTATAATTAAAAAGTAAAAAAATAACAGATGTTGGAGAGGATGTAGAGAAAAAGGAATGCTTATATACCATTGGTGGGAATGTAAATTAGTTCAACCTCTATGGAAAACAGTATGAAAATTTCTCAAATAACTAAAAATAGAGCTACCATTCTACCCAGCAATACTACTACTGGGTGTCTATCCAAAGGAAAAAAAAAAAAATTGTTTGACACTTTGGCTCAGTTTGGTGGCTTGCACCTATAATCCCACTATTTTGGGAGGCTGAAGCAAGAGGACTGCTTGAGCCCAGAAGTTTGAGACCGACCTGGGCAACATAGCAAGACCTTGTTTCTACAAAAAATTAAAAATAATTAGCCAGGTATGGTGGTACATGCCTATAGTCCCAGCTACTCAGAGGCTGAGGCAAGAAGATCACTTGAGCCCAGGAGTTCAAGGTTGCAGTGAGCCATGATCACACCACTACACTCCACCCTGAATGACAGAGGGAGACTCTGTCCCCCCTCCAAAAAGAAAAAACAGGAAACCTGCACTTGTATGTTCACTACAGCATTGCAGCACTATTGGCAATAGCAAAGTCATGGAATCAACTTGTGTTCATCAACGGTGAATTGGATAAAGACAATACGGTACACATACACCACGAAATACTACGCAGTCATAAAAAAAAAAAAAAAATCATGTCCTTTGCAGCAACATGAATGCAGTTGGAGGCTATTAAGTGAATTAATGCAGAAACAGAAAATCAAATACTACATGTCTAACTTAAAAGTGGGCGCTAAACACTGGGTATACATATACACAAAGATGGAAACAATAGACACCGGGACTCCTAAAAGAGGAAGGGAAGGAGGGAGGCGGGACCTGAAAATGTATATATTGGGTACTACATTCACTAGTTGTGTGATGGGTTCACTAGAAGCCTAAATCCCAGCATCACCCAATATACCCATGTAACAAACCTGCATCCTCAAACATGAATCCCCTGAATCTAAACTTTTTTAAAAATTATGTTTCCATTTTCAATTTATACAAAGACATTACAAATAAAATATTTCTACCTACATCATCCATTCTAATACAAGACTATTCCTAAATTTGAAAAGCAAGTTTTAGTTACTCAAATCACTCATTTTAATCAGTTTTTTTTATTGTAAAGAATTATTTCATTTATTACCTAACTTGCTTATAAAAACTATTCTGGTTGGTTAGAACCTTTTGGTGGACTTGAGATTGTTCTTGCTCATTTACAAAATTTTGGCCATGCACAGTGGCTTAGGCCAGGCATGGTGCCTCATGCCTGTAATCCTAGCACTTTGGGAAGCCGAGGTGGGACGATCACCTGAGGTCAGGAGTTCGAGACAAGCCTGGCCAACATGATGAAACCCCATCTCTGCTAAAAATACAAAAATTAGCGGAGCACGGTGGTGCGTGCCTGTAATCTCAGCTACCCGGGAGGCTGAGACAAGAGAATCACTGGAACCCGGGAGGCAGAAGCTGCAGTGAGCCGAGATAGCGCCACTGTACTCCAGCCTGGGCGACACAGCGAGACTCCATCAAAAAAAAAAAAAAAAATCTTTGGCATTCACTATGTACTAGGAAAGTTTCATTTCCAAATGTGCCCCTGTAAAACGTAGAATCATAATTGTCCCAACAGGTAGGGTGGCTAATAGTGTGATTGCTGAAAGCTTACTAAGAATATGCTGCATAGGTTTTTAAATGTCTATTTCATTTAAAACGTAAGGACAAAAACAGCCATGTCTGATTCAGAGTAAAGATCCATGATCTTTACTAATGTGGAATTTAGTTAATTCCACATTAACTAACTTGCTAACAGTATCCTTAATAGTGTATTCCAGGGGTTGGCAGCCACTCTGTATGTGCTAATCACAGGCTATCAGATTCGAGGCACTTTGTTACAATGCAATCACCAATCACCGCTGTCTCTGCTGCCCCCTTCTTGACAGCCTTGCTGAGAGGTTTGGGCACAGGTAGGTGTGTGAGGTTAAGCAGCAGGAGTTGCCCTGGACACACTCAGTTATTTGTTAGGAAGGATGGGAGGGAGGGGAGGGGAGGAGAGGAGAAGGGAGGGGAGGGGACGGAAGGGGAGAGGATGGAACCAGCTAATTGTAAAAACGAAAATAAAGAAGGACAGAATGCATAAAGTGCATCCTTTCTATCCTAGCAGGGAGGTCAGGTATTGAACAGGAGCCTGGAGTGGGCTGGAAAGAGGCTGTGAGGTGAACTGGCGGAAGATGAGTAAAGGATGAGCACCTTTCAGCTGTCTCCCAGGGAAGACTTAAGGTGGCAGGAAACAAAACTGCAACATAGTTGCTCTCAACCTCCCCTTCAGGACTTCTCATACTTATACACTGGCCTCTCTGCTTAGTCATCAGGCTTCCCAGAGATAATCTCTGGCCATCCAAGTTCATCACCCCAACCAGAACACACTCCTCTTTTGAATATTCCTTCTCCCTCCAGGGAACCAAAATTCCCAACAAATGTTAATCCCTGAATACTATGTGTTTCTCTTAGGTGTGGATTTAATGAACTAACCAAAGTTATATTGTCAGAAGCACAATAGTGTTATAGGCTGGGCGTGGTGGCTTATGTCTGTAATCCCAGCACTTTGGGAGGCTGAGGCAGGCAGATCACCTGAGGTTAGGAGTTCAAGACTAGCCTCGCCAACATGGAGAAACCATGTCTTGACAAAATATACAAACATTAGGCCGGTGTGGTGGTGCACCTGTAATCCTAGCTAGCTAGGAGGCTGAGGCAGGAGAATCACTTGAACCCGGTAGGCAGAAGTTGCAGTGAGCCGAGATCACGCCACTGCATTCCAGCCTGGGTGACAGAGTGAGACTCAGTCTTTAAAAAAAAAAAAAAAAAAAAAGCGTTATTCTTTATAAAGAGAAGCATGAATTGCAATGCTCTGGGGTAAGGGAAGTCTTAACTGCTGCTAGTTTACTCTAGGTTCAAACCTCCTCTCTGGTTTATGCCTCCTTCATCCACACAAGGTCTAGTTTAGAGGAGTGGTTCTCAACCAGGGACTATTTTGCCCTCCCCCTCCCCAGGGGCAATGTCTGCAGACACTTTTGGTTGTCACCACTGGGGTGGGGAGGATGATACTGGCATCAAGTGGGTTCAGCATTGCCAGGGCTGCTCCTGAACACACTAAAATGCCTAGGACAGCCCCTACAACAAATTACCTAGCTCAAAACGTGAACAGGGACAAGGCTGAGAAATCCTGCCTTGAGTCCAATTACAATTGACTTGAGTCCAATAGGAGCCTGGATACAATAGTCCAACTACAGCAGCAGCATCGCTGCATCCCATAGGCTTCTTCACCTTTGGCCAGGAGGTGCCCTGAGCCTCAGTCTTGAGTCACAGCAGATCACAAATTCGAACACAAGGAAATCTGGTATTGGAGGAACATAGGAGTGGAGGTGTGAGCTGAAAAACAATTCCACCTCGGCCTGCAGTTTATTCCCCCTTCTCAGCTCCATCACATTCTTATGTCTAAGCAACAAGAAAACAGCACAAAGACCTCCTGCTGAATGCTAACAAAATGATTCAGAAAAATATTTCATTACCCTTACCACTATTTATACTTCCTCAATAACAAAAAAGCTGGTTTGTTCAAAAATGCAGAAAAACAATTTTGCTTCTTAGAATAGGGTTTTCATTGTTGTTTACTCTGCCTTTCATGATACGGTATTTTCTTAGAGATGCATTTAGCTTATTTCTCATTTTTTTGACTTCAGCACAAGATTAGTGAGGAAGAAGAGATGGTCTGCAAATATCTTTCCACAGTTCGAAGTATATTAAGATGAATATTCCTACAATCTAATTCATTTTCTAGAAAATTTCATTCATCAGTTTTAAAACCGTAACAGAGCTTATGCCCAAACCTAAAGGTAATGTCTGTTTAGAAGGCAATGATCTCTGGTTGGATCTGCCTCAGTCTGCACCTCAAATATAGTGGAAAAATACGTCAAAAAGCACATTTATATAGCCATCTGTTAAACAGTTCTTAGTTTTTTAATCAATTGATGTGGATTACATTAGAGAATCATTTGCACAAACCGGATGTAGATGAATGAAATGATACACAAAAGAAAAAAAAAAAACAGGTAATATGGCTAATAATTATTTATTTATTTATTCTGTAGAAACAGGTTCTCTCTATGCTGCGCAGGCAGGTCTTGAACTCCTGGGCTCAAGCAATCCTACCTTGGCCTCTCAAAGTCCTGGGATTATAGGCGTGAGCCACCACACCCAGCCAGTATGACTAAGTAAAGATATCTAAACTCAGTAAAAAACTCAGGGCTCAATACTTTTTCTACTCCATGAGGAATAATGTTGAAATATACTTGTAATTCTATTACCTACTAAAAAGGTTAAATTCAAAGCTATCTAAAATAAAATTTAAACTATGTTTTATTGAAATATATATTCTTATAGGATTGCTAGTACAGATCTCTATAGAGTCTCTTTTCCTGAAGAAGAGATAAATCAATATAATGTTAGCCTCTAAAGAGAATATATATCTAAAATATTACATTAATACATATATTAAATAACATTAGAATATTCTGAGTTCATGAATAACCCGATTCTGAAAACTTATAATAGCCAGATAACATATAAAATATTAAAACCCTTACTCAAGCTATGAAACTTCAATAAATTTGCATTTCATAAGTAGTTCAATGGCAGTCAAAAATTGTTTTAATTAAGTACCTTCACATAAACGATTCTGCTACCCCTACAATTCTGTAACTTTCCACATTTAAAAAGCATGTTGTTAAATTCATGAGACAGTTTACACAAAATGGTGACTAGAAATCATCTTGCAAACCGCAGGAAGTTAATAATCACAACCCCACCCTTCAATTCATATGGCTTTACAGTAACTGCTATTACTGTTATCTCTTCCAGCTTGTTACCCAGCATTTCTTTCTCTGCGCTGGTTACTTTCTTCCAGTAAGCATTAGAGGTAAGAGAAGAAGAGCTTTTGTGTAAAATATTAACTTAGCAAACTTAAAACGTCAACTCAACTCTTTGGCACACTCATTTTTACAAGATTATCTTTTTCAAAAGAAATATCTTGTCCTGAATCTTCTTTACATGAAGAACCCGAAAGCCAGTGACTGCTTATTTCTTTGATAATATAACCTAAATTATCCTTTCCTTTGGTTTCCTCACTAAAGAAAAACATAAGTGAATAAATTTTATTTTACTTTTTTTTTGAGACGGAGTCTCACTCTATCACCCAGGCTGGAGTGCAGTGACGTGATTTCAGCTCATGGTAACCTCTGCCACCCAGGTTCAAGCGATTCTGCCTCAGCCTCCTGAGTAGATGGGATTACAGGTACCTCCCACCGTGCCTGGCTAATTTTTATATTTTTAGCAGAGATGGGGTTTCACCGTCTTGGCCAGGCTGGTCTTGAACTCCTGACCTCGTGATCCACCCACCTCGGCCTCTCAAACTGCTGGGATTACAAGTGTGAACCACCATGCCCGGCCTTGTGAATAAATTTTATAAATCTGTTTTCTTCATGTTTTCCTCTTCCCTTGGACATGAAAATATAAAAGTAAAATCATTTCCTCCTTGTAAGTGTTCAATTTTAGCTAATCTCAAAAAGGAAGTTGAAAATGATGCAGAAAAGTAAATAAAATGACAATCTTATTACAGCTTCACATACAACAGAACAATTATTATTTAAAATTTATGGAATCCATTTTTATTTACAACTTCCACATACCTTTCAAAAAGGCCCAGTGTTCAAAAAATTTATCTACTCTATTGTCTGCCAAGCAGCCCCACAGTATTATAACTGATGACACATGTAGATATGCTTTTCCATATACTATTATTGTTTAATATACACTACTTCACAAATTATAGTGAAAAAGAGCATAAAGCTGTTGCACTTTCACCTGACTTCCTCTTTTAAGTATTAGTGCTCACAGTACAGCTATTAATAATAGTATGTGCTCAATAAGTGTTGAACAATCAATGAATCAATTTCAGCTGCTTACCAACTTCCATTGCAACCATATTCTTAACAATTAAGATTGGTCTCAAGCCTTCTGGGGACACCTGTATTCACAAGCCATCAATAGTCTTTCTCTTTTTCATTTTTTAAAAAATTTTGCTACCTTTGCAATTTTTCACAATTACCACAAATAAACCAACCATATTTTCAACCCTCTGACAACCTCACATAATTTTGCAAGATAATTCATTTTAAAATGAGTAAGTTTAGTCAATTAGGCAAGAAAGAATGCAAATAGCTGTCTCCTCCAATTTATAAAACAGATCAACACTCATAATTTCAATAGTCATAAGGCTATTTTGCTTTTCCTACATGTCTATACCACTTAGCCATTTCTGCTTCTCAAAACAAACCATTTCACAAATTAAGGCTTTAGAAATTGTCACTCCTGGCCAGATGCAGTGGCTCAGGCCTGCAATCCCAGCACTTTGGGGGGCTGAGGAGGGAGTATCTCCTGCACCCACGAATTTGAGACCAGCCTGGGCAACATGGCAAGACTCTGTCTCTACATTTTTTTTTTTTTAATAAAATTATCATCTTGGCCGGGTGTGGTGGCTCAGGCCTGTAATCCCAACACTTGGGAGGTGGGTGGATCATAAGGTCACAAGGTCAGGAGTTTGAGACCATCCTGACCAACAAGGTGAAACTCCATCTCTACTAGAAATACAAAAATTAGCCAGGCATGGTGGTGCGCGCCTGTAATCCTAGCTACTCAGGAGGCTGAGGCAGGATAATCGCTTGAATCCGGGAGGCAGAGGTTGCAGTGAGCCGAGATTGCCCCATTGCACTCTCCATCTCAAAAAAAAAGGCCGGGTGGGTGGCTCATACCTGTAATCCCAGCATTTTGGGAGGCCAACGCGGGCAGATCACAAGGTCAGGAGTTCATGACTAGCCTGACCAGTATGGTGAAACGCCGTCTCTACCAAAAATACAAAAATTAGCCGGGCGTGGTGACGATCGCCTGTATTCCCAGCTACTCGAGAGGCTGAGGCAGGAGAATTGCCTGAACCCAGGAAGCGGAGGTTGCAGTGAGCCGAGATCCCAGCATTGCACTCCAGCCTGGGGAACAAGAGCGAAACTCCATCTCAAAAAAAAAAAAAAAAAAAAAAAAAAAAAAAAATTATCATCTCAATTGTTTTTTCCTTCTTTAGTTTAGTCCTAATGGTTACTAACCAGGATTAGAATGAACTATCAGATAATTCTGATTGTCTTATATATGGCAAATAAATTCATTCCCTAAAATTGTCATAGATCCCAAACTATCAACCATAAATGTCTGTAACTTTTGTTGAAAATGAACCTTAGAACTCCATATAGGAATGTTCCTTTATCAGATGGGCAAATTAAACTTAAAAAAAAAATTATTTTTGTATAGTTGGAATGGAAGACATAGCTCCAAAGACAATCTTTTCATAAATTTATCATGGGTAGGAAAGATAAAATCCTACCATTCTTCAATCAACATTTTTCACCTTCTAATAGAATAGTTTCAGATGTAACACTCCATGTTCCATTCATTCAGCAAATAGCTATTAACCTACTACAGACAGCTGTAGACTATTGTGCTATGAAAATGACAGTAACAATAACAGGGTTCAACAAAAAAAATTTTTCACCAAAAATATTTATTATTCTTAAGACAAAAGCAAGAAAATAACTGAAGTCCAGGAAGCATTAAAAATGAAAATGGACATTTGAATAAGGGCCTTTCTTCCCCACCCAAGCATGATATTATTCTTAGCATCTAAATAGTAGCTATTACTCCCTCAGTCTATAAACTGGTACTAAACTTCCTAAATTGTAAAAGAGAAATTTGAAGTAAGCAATCCAGTACTTGTAATTAGATCTACTATTGTTTCTTTAGAAGCCCCCCAAACTGTCTTTAAAAACCCAGATCTGTAACGTAAAGTTCTGGCACCTTCTGAGGGAATTAAGATGCATAACAAAAGAAGCTGCAAGATGCAGTTTTGTGGTATGCATTTTCCCAGAATGGATTACAGTAGAACTAAATGAGAAGGAATTAACTAACACCTAGAAGTCTAAGAAATTGAGCACACACATACACGTGTGCTTACCATGATCTGAAGATTTAAATTCTCTAACACAATGATTTTTAGAACCCTTGCCATGAAAACTTAAAATCTTTGTTTTTTAATGTTGAAGAGAAGACAAATACTTTAAAGTATCCCCTTTATTGAAGACATAGTTTTCAATTTTTTTTTTCCCTAGGTTGGGGAGAAGGGGAATGTTGATTCTGATCACTTAGGCTATGCCTCTATTCTAACCACATTTTCATTTAAAGTCAACTTCTGAATTAACATTGAAAACCATAGCCAAAATGTTGCTGTAATAATGTGAAAATGATCAAAAACTACCTGCCATGCTTATTCTATTTCACACACAACAGTTAGTCTTAGTATAAATGGTATATGTCCTCTTCAGCTGTAGATTTCAATAAAGAATATTCTCTAACTGTAGTAGACAGCACTCCAAAACGTGTGACATAAGTCTGTGTCTCAGTATCTAGGTGGCTCTCAGTATAGTACTAATTTGCAGTTCAGTCTAGATCACTGGTTTTCAAAGTGTGGTCCCTGGCACAGCAATAACACAATCACTTGGAAACTTGTTAGAAATGAAAATTGAGACCCTACCTGAGACCCACTGGATCAGAAACTGGAGGAGGGTCCCAGCAGTACATGTTTTAAGCTCCAGGTGATTTTGATATATGGTCAAGTTTGAGAAATTTTGGACTAGATGATCCCCATAGCCTTCTCAAACTTTCAAAATCCTGTTAATAGATAAAGATCTCACCTAGAACCAGCACTCTGTTCAATTAAATGCATCGAATCATTCCTAATAGTCTGCATAAAATACTGCAATAAAAAATACCACGTTATACTAGTATTTTAAAATTTACTGTATTTTCACAGACAAAATTTATATTAGCAAACTTCCCCCAAATAAGACACTGTGACAAATGTTTGGTATCATTTTAACAGTGATCATCTCCAAATTAAATATTGGTTCCCTTTATACTTATAATGCAGGAACTTATTCCGCCTGTTGCGGAAAAAACAAAAATCTATGCTCTTATGACAGTTAAGGTGCTTCTACTTCTCAAGACCAGCTGCTACATATAGCTGTTTCTCATACCCCGTGAGAAATACTAGAATATGACCCCAAAGAGGGTACAATAACAAAACTACCTGAACAGATCAAATAGATCAGGCATTCTAGGATTCCCAACCACAGGAAAAAGTAATCAGGAAGCATGAAGTCCCATAAATTTAAAGAATTCTATCCCTAAATAGATCTGGTCCAAAAATGTGTTTCAATGAAGTCTACAACAGTTAACAACATGGAAATTGTTCTACCAAAGAACTGTAACTCTCAAAGACTAGAGAGTGTTAGACCTAAGATGATACCTTTAACTTTCCTGAGGCTATTAAAAAAGGAGGACAAAAATAACCCTTTTGACATAACATAAAACCTGGGTTGACTGTCAGAGACCAAAAGGAAAAGCTGTTTAAAAACAGCAGGGGTCAAGTTTAAAAGTCAGCTTTTGCTCCCTAAGATAAAAACTCCTTTCCCACCCAATTTCTGTTTTGACAGGTGATGGTCATACAACAAACTCCGCCCTCCCTGACTCACTTCCTTTAACAGTTTTTCATTGAAACAAATGCTCTTATCTCTTCAAACCCTAATACCAGAAGGGGCTCTCAATAGCCAAAGAATCTAACATATTCTTAAAAACATTTTTAAGAAAAAAATAGTAGTGTTCCTAACTTCTGTCAATTTTACCAATAAAATGTGGGATAAAATCAAAAACACTATTTTCTTGCTTCAGGCACACATAAAATTGCTTTCATTGAGAATCCAAAAAGCATTTATTTTACAGTACTTAATAAAAGCATATTAAAATCTTCTGCTCTGCCATCCTAGACCTATAAAGAAGCCCTCCAAGTGACTAAATCCTGGGCGAAGGTGATTAACACACCCAGCAACGTATTTCATTTCCAATTTTCCACTTTCGAATATTTTGTCAGTATATACATTTCTTATATACTTGGCAGCATTTTATGTCAAAAGGTTTCCAAAAACTTAAAAATAAAACACAAGACAGTTAAATGCCAAATGCCTTTTCTCAAAAAACCCTCCAGACATGACTTCAGCATTTTTAACACTTTGGATCTACTTTAGCAACTAAATTTTTTCAAATACGAGAATGAATCTTTGCAAAGGCATAAATTTATACAGTATCTTTTAATTTCTACATTTAGAATATTGATACTATTGTCTCCCAATTGTGTTTGATATCAAACTTAAGTGAGATCAGAGTGGGGAAAAAAAAAAATGGCAGTAGGACCATCGCCAGGCAAAATTTCTATTCTTCCTCCATTGCTGGAGTACCAAGATGCCTCCTGGGCAAAAACAAAAAAAAGCAAAGCAAAAACACACACACACATTTTAAGGCAAGATATGTTAACACAGCTTTAAAGAAACCTGTGGCCTGTAATTTCTTTTGGTTTTGTCAAGGGTATAAATCCCTTTGTCAAGACTCTTCAGATTTCAGCTGCACTTCATAGACCTAAGGTATACCAAGTACTCTCTTGATATGTATGAACATGTTATATTGCTAAGACCACCTTAAGAAAAATAAAAAATAAAAAGCTCACACTGCCTCCTACTGTTAAAAGGAAAAACTTACGAGGTCAAACATGGTCCAAACTGCAGGGTGTAAAGGAGCACAAGGATATTATCTTAGCTTGTTTTCTTTTAAATCTATTTCCAAATCAAAACCTCAAAAGGGTTGAGGCAGTGTCCACAACCTACTCAAATGTACTGCAAAGAACATCACTAGGTATAACTTTAGAATTGAAAACCATCTTTCCCAAACATGTTTTCGACTTGATGTCGAAACGGGGGAAAAAAGGAAGAAAAATTTTAAAGCGCCATCCTACTTTGCCAGATGGATGGTTACTTTCCCAGATCTAAGGCAATTTTAATAGATGGGTTCTCTTGTTCCCTACCTACAATGAGGTAAACTGTTCCATGTCAGATCAGATTCAAAATATCTGTTCATCTTCTAATCAGGTGGTAATGGCCATACCCAGGGCTTCCTCGACCTTGATGGTTTTCTCCAAATTTAAAAAGTTGGGAGTAGTGTCATCCATCTTGTCACTGAGACACTTCTGTCTTTAAAAGTTCACAAATAGCTCGGGAGAGTATCATGCACCTACCCCATCCACCTCAGCCACGATACTGTATTAAATCACTGAATATGAAACACAGAAACACAAACAATAGTTTTGGGTTTCTTTAAAAATGACATTTGTATTAAAAGTCTTAAAATGAAGAGACAATGATTAAACGCATGAAATTAAAAATTACAATTAGTTAGAATTGGTACATCGCAACAGTAAAATTTTGCTCTTTGCTTCTGGAGGAACACCCTACAACAGGTAATTTAAAAATTTAAAAATAATATAAAAGGGGTGCTAAATACCTGAAAACTTAAGCAAAATGAAGCAAAAAAAAAAAAAAAAAAAGGAAACAACTTCATTGCAAGAGATGGAAATTATTTTAAAGACTGAAAATAATAAAGAAATTCACTAAACAACAGGCCCTATTGTCCTGGCTCCTTCTGAAAGATTATTGAAAGGAAACTGGGAAGTGGTTTGGGGAATAGCAGATTCTGGGATATGGTGGGAAGTTCACAGGTTGGCACCGGCTGGAACAGCTGAGTTTTGAAGGCACTCTGCAGACACAGGGGTGCTGGGGGCCCTGAATCACATTTACAAAGTCTTTGTACTGTATTTTAAAAAGCTAGTCATTAAAATCGATTACTGCCAACCAAAAAACAAAAAAAGGCTAAACTTAAAACACACACACACCACACACACACACACACCATAGTACACACGAAAATGTGCAGATCTGTAACATTTTTTTCACAGCTGATAAAAAAAAAAAATACTACCGTTCTCCCCCAGACTCCCCTTTGATACAGTAGGTAAACAAAATAGATTTTTTTTTTCCACAAATATCAGCAGACACTTTCTGGCACCCCACACTGTATTGGCATCAGTGTTAACAGTCCCAGTTCAGATGTGCAATACTTCAGATTGGATACACTGTAACAAGAATCCAACTTTGCATAGACATCCTCAGAATCGCAATCAGTCATGGGGTTGCCCTTCCAAGCTGGCAGAAAAGGAACCCGATCTTAACTTCCAGCTACTCCTGGAAAACAAGGAAAAAAACAAAAGTTTCTTCCTCTCCTCCTGCTCCTTCATATGGTTCTCCCGGACTTCCTTCCATGTATTTAAAACTTGGAACTAGAAAAACGGTTGTTGACCAAAAAAAAAAAAAAAAAAAAAAAAGGAAAAACCATTTCCACCTTCTCCCCCTCCTTTTCCTCCACCCCTCCCCCCTCCCATTTTTTTTCCAGGCTGAAACTTTTGCTTGGTGGGTGTCAAGCTGCCGATACTGCGCCCTAACGGCTACTTAAACGGGGAAATATGCATCAACCAAAATCAGGGAGAAACGTACATGCTGCAAAGAACCACATTTCCACCAGAGTATCGGATGGGCAGGACGGGACACCCCCTCGGGCACAGGGTGGAGGCAGGGGACGCCGGCCGCGGAGGCCAGCCGGGCTCCCAAGACACCCTGGCCAATGCAAAGTGGTCTCCAATCTCAAAGCAAGAAAGAAATCACATTTAGGAGAGTCGGATGCGTTTGGCTTTTGTGCGCAGAGTGCGGCCGGCGCGCGGCGGCCGCCTCAGAGGATCACGCAGGCCGAGCAGCAGCCCTCATCGCCGTTGGGCTGCGCCGCGTAGTTCATCTGCCGCACGATCTCGGCAAACAGCTCGTCTACCGAGGCTTTGTTTTTGGCCGACGTCTCCATGAAGGGGCAGCTCCACTCCTCAGCCAGGGCCTTGCCCTCGCCGTACGAGACCTCGCGCTCGCCCTCCAGGTCCACCTTGTTGCCCACCAGGATCATGGGCACGCGCTCGTACCGCTTCACGCGGATGATCTGGTCCCGCATGGGCTTGATGTCCTGGAAGCTCTGCTGGTTGACGAGGCTGTAGACCAGGATGAAGCCCTGACCGTTCTTGATATACAGGTCCCGCATGGACGCGAACTGCTCGGTGCCCGCAGTATCCAGGATCTCCAGCACCGACGGCGACGAGTCCACCTCAATCTCCTTGCGGTAGAAGTCTTCGATGGTCGGGTCGTACTTCTCGATGAAGGAGCCCGTCACGAACTGCACCGTGAGCGCGGACTTGCCCACGCCGCCCGAGCCCAGCACCACCACTTTGTACTCTCTCATGGCTCCGTCAGCGCTCTCGCCGCGCCTGCCGCGGCCCCGTCGGGGCTGCGCGCCGGGGAAGGCTGGGCTTGGCTGCTGGACTTCTCTTCCCCTTCCTCAGCTCCGCAGGAAAAACCCAGGAGAGAGTAGCCCAGAGAATGCAGGGCGGAAACCACCGAGCGGGGGCCGGGCGCCGGGCCGGCCCGCGGCGGCGGCGTGTCTGTGCGGCGCGGGTCGGGGCCCCGCAGCAGTCCGCGGCGGCAGCAGCAGCAGCCCGGGCGGCGAACCAGGACAATGCCCGCAGCCTGCGCGAGGCGACGGCTAGAGCTCCTAGCTGCGGCAGCCCGGGAGGGCGAGGAGGCGGTGGCGGCAGGCTGCGGAGGTGGCTGCTAATTACGCGTCGGGCCGGGACGCGCGTGGCATGAGTCCCCGCGGAACGTGCGCCCACCGCCGCGGCCCATCGCGCTCTCTCCCGCAGCCTCTACTGGGCGAGGGCTTCCTACTCGCCGCGCGCAGCCCGGCCCTCCCCTCCCCGGCGAGCATGCCCAGTGCGTTCCGGCCGCGCCTTACCCAAGCAGCCGCTCCTGGTTTTCCGCAGGGCCGGGAGGGGGCGGGGATATAGGCGGGGCTCCGGATTTGAGTCCAGTCTGGGGAGTGGCGCGAGTTAGGAACTGGCTGGGAGATGGGGTGTGTGTGCGCCTACACTGGAGCGAGGAAAGCGCTGTAAGGAGCATGCAGGCCGCTTTCTTTTACAGCTGTGGGAGTGGTGGACAAGGGCGGAGGCTCTGCGAGAAGCATGTGGGCGCGGCGGGCCGCCTCAGGATGGAGTAGGCTGTGGTCTTGCCAACTCCCGTTATCAAAGGCCCAAGGACGCCATTCACCCAGCCCCGGGCGGGCGTGTGTCTGGGGCCGGAAACCCGAAGTCATATGGGTGACGTGGAATGCACGAGCAGCCCGCGGAGCATCCCGGCCCCATAGATTTTTCTACACTGTTCGCCACAGAAACGCTACTCTGTGCACTGCAGCCTTGCACAAAGAAAACAGGAGGTACTCCAAGCCTGAGATACTGTCCCGACTAGGAAAGGGGTAGCCTCTGGTACCCGCAGCTCTCTCGGGGCAGGGTCCCGCGGGTCGTACCCACCTCCCCGCTCGGGTGCGGTCAAAACCCGGAGACTAGATTACATCCCAATCCAGAAGTCTCCGGGCGCCCGCAGTTAGTTCAGGGCATGCTCAGTCGCAGAGCAGGTTTTTGGGCTTGGAAGTAGGAAGCTTTTGCACCACACACCCACACTCTAGCTCAAATTACCTCTCCCAGACTCCGCACTCATTGGTTCCGGGACGCGAGTCTCACACCCCTAAGTGTTGTTGATTGGCTGCCGCCAAGGCTTTATCAGTTTGGGGCGCTTCATTGGCTAAAAAGTAGCCTCCGCTCGCGATTGGTTATTTATAGAGCTTGAGAGGAGAGGCGGAGGCACAGCTGTTCTTTCCCCGCTGCTCCCCCACTCCCTGCCTCCCACTTCACCAACCCTGGCGTTTTGAAGTAAAAGTGAAAAAATAAGAGGCATTTAGGCTGAGAGCTCAGAACTAAATATAGTTCTTTGTTGGTGTTTTCGAGAGAGTCTGAATCCTCGGTTTCCAGTCACGACTGCCCCTCAAAGGGAGCACAAAGGGCTAATTACAGGTTTTGGTCCGCAAGAAACCTCAGAGTTGCCAAGTTTTTTTGCAGGGAGTGGGAGGGGGGCGAGGAGCCGAAATGGGCCACTTGGTATTCGTTTCACCCGGAGGGGTAGGAGAGTGTCTAAGCTTGCCTCAGAGGAAGCGTCTTCGCTGTCTGGCGGGCAATAGCTAGACTTGGCTGGGCTGACGCTCCCGGGAGGTGCGAGGGAGATGCCCCGACTTGTTCCGACTCCCTTGCTCCTCGCTGAGGAGGGATGTCAAGACCTGTCTGCAGGCTGAGCGCCGCGGCGCGCGCCACGGGTGCGGGGTGGGGAGGGAGGCGGTGTAGCTGCGTCAGCGCTGGCTCCTAGTCCTGATGTCACTGCTCGCTGTTTTCACCGTCAGCATCGGAGGGTAAACCTGGGCATGGCTAACACTTGGTTTCAGTTCCTAATGCCGCCTGACTCACACTGCGTTTGCTAGTTAACCTCCAAACCCCTGACCGAAGCTTCTTCCACGCGTCTGCAGCGTGAAGTCCTCGGGCACCGAACCGGGCGGGAAGTGGGCTGCCCCTGATTCCTTGGGTGAGGTGGGTGGTGCCCACACCCGCGCCTCACCCCATCGTTTAGTGGAGAGAGGAGACTTTCACCTTGACTGTCAGAGTGCTTGGATGTAATGAAGCTTATATAATTCTCCAGAAAAACCTCTCAGAAGCAAACTCGCCTAAGCTGGAGAGAACCCTGCCAACATTCACCCAATATGTAATGTCCGCCAAGCGTTTTACATGTACTGTCACTCCTCATAATAATAATTATTTACCCATTTTAAAGATGAGGAAACTGAGGCTGTGAGATGATCAGTAATTTGCCTGCGATGCCACAATTAGAAAGTGGTCAACCTAAGATTCCAAACCAGGGATTTGCCTGCAGAGCCTAGTCTCATAACCACTAGACCATACTTACCTGTCACATGAATGTTCCGGTATGTTATTATTTCTTGGGTGAATTTAGAGGCAGTGTGTTCAGACTGGCTCTTAAACCCAAGCAAGAGGGACCTCTGCCCACAGCCACCCTCTGGCTTTTCTCTGACAGGGCCCCTCTTCCGGTCAGGTAGATGGCCCAGCTGGAGCCTGACCCTCTTCTGGACTGTATACTCTGGACTGCTATGCCCAAATGGTGCCAAGTCCACTTTCAGGATCTGGTCTGGACTCTGAACTCACTCCTGTGTCCAAAATAGCTCTTCTTTGGGGGTGTGGACAGTACCTAGACCTGTGGGCTAAGGTGTAGACTCCCGGTGCTTTGGGCCCCTCATAGTGCAGCAAGAGGGATCATTTGCGATCAGCTTTATCCTCCATGACACCTTCTAGCCTGGCCCTTAGAGAAGTCCAGGAATTCATAATTCACAACTGGCCATCCAGCTCCGTGTAGGAGGTATTTGTCAAGGTGGGAGGACAGATCATATTTTGTTTAACAGTTTGTTAGCTTGATTTATGACTTAAATACTTAGGTTAATGCTATGTGAGCCCCTATTTGTACTCTTAACCACAAATATTAGGTGTGGTTCTGAGTGTGATATAGAAGCAAATGCTTTGTCCTTCTGGGCCTGAAGTCTAATCTTAAGTATTGGATATCAGTTGAGGCCTTAGGCGAGTCACTTAAGTTCTCCTAACCTTAGTTTCCCGTTCTATAAAACGGTGATAATATAATTTGCCTTACCCACCTAGCTACACAAGGAACCTTGGAGAGAATCTGGTCACCAAATCAATCATTTTACAGCAAAGAGAGCAGAGCAGAATTAGGACCCTGCTGTCTTAGCTGCCCTTACCATGTGCCAGGCTGTCTAGAGGCATAATAATTAACAGATAATAGATGGAAACATGTTTCTAAAGGTGCAGCACCCCATACGTGCATCAAATTACTGCTCAGACCCAGAGAGCCTGACAGTCCCTTGAGAAAAGACCATTCCTAAGAATCTAGGTAGCCATGTGGATGGGTATTACTGAACCTTTATGGCCTCCTCAGTACCAGAAAGATGCCACAATTTGAATACTTTTTATTAGGAATTATTTAATAGCAATTTTTATTACATTCAGATGGTCTTCCACAGAATTATATTGGAGCTCTGGGATTTCAAATGAAGCAATGAAAAGTGTACAAATTTTTTTTTTTTTTTTAGACAGTGTCTTGCTCTGTCACCCAGGCTGGAGTGCAATGGCATGATCTCAGCTCACCGCAACCTCTGCCTCCCAGGTTCAAGTGATTCTCCAGCCTCAGCCTCCTGAGTAACTGGGATTACAAGTGCCTGCCACCACACCTAGCTAATTTTTGTATTTTTAGTAGAGACAGGGTTTCATCATTTTGGCCAGGCTGGTCTCGAATTCCTGATCTCAGGTGATCCGCCCACCTTGGCCTCCCAAAGTACTGGGATTACAGACGTGAGCCACTGCGCCCAGCCTAGTGTACAAATTTTTAAGGTTGATCATTTCTTCATGTAAAATTGGTTAGGAATATTTTTACCCCCACTCACAGTGTGAAACATTATCTATCCTGTACCATAATTATTACATTTACATAGCTAAGTCTTGTCACCTTAAGCACCACATGAAATGCTCAAGGGCAAGGTCCATGTCTAGTTTATCTTTAGAGCCACCTTTGTCCCTCGTAAGTACTGTAGAAAGCCCTCAAATATTTATTAAATGTGTGAATGGTATTTTATCCTTTTCCAAACTCTATTTGTGTTAGAAGATCATATCGATCCTTGATAAGACATAACATGCTTTTGATCCACAGAAAAATGTATACTAATGTTTCAGCCTCTCTCCCTGAGTCACAAAGATGCTGGAGTGATCAAAGTCTTCATTTACTGGGGTGAAAACACTAAATCAGTGCTATCTTGAGGAAAGATACCAAAGCATCCAATGGATAAACCTTTTGTCTAAAGAAGACAACATTTTCAGATCACGTGGAAAGGCATTTCTGAAAAACAATCTAACGTAAAAGCTATCAGGAAGAGACAGCTTAACCTTGATACTTTGCATAAACAGGGGTCCCATTCCTAACCTTTGCTCACACAGGGACCTGCTTCCAAGATACACAGGTTGGACCTTGAAAGAATTAGATTTCTTAGAACACGAATCTTTTTTTTTTTTTTTTTGAGACGGAGTCTCGCTGTGTCGCCCAGGCTGGAGTGCCCTGGCCGGATCTCAGCTCACTGCAAGCTCCGCCTCCCAGGTTTACGCCATTCTCCTGCCTCAGCCTCCTAAGTAGCTGGGACTACAGGCGCCCGCCACCTCGCCCGGCTAGGTTTTTTTTTTTTTTTTTTTTTGTATTTTTTAGTAGAGACGGGGTTTCGCCGTGTTAGCCAGGATGGTCTCGATCTCCTGACCTCGTGATCCGCCCGTCTCGGCCTCCCAAAGTGCTGGGATTACAGGCTTGAGCCACCACGCCTGGCCAGAACACGAATCTTTTAATTCCTCAAGAAAATAAGTACCCGCTTGTTCTTTTCATTTGTACTAGGTAAGTGGAGGTTTATTTCATGATGTTCATAGTTTTGGTGTCACCTATAGGTAAACAAAAATTATAAACAAATTCTGATTTTGAAAGCACCAAAGGTAAGTTGATAGTGACCATATATCATTATTTGAAAGTGGAAGTAGGCCGGGCGCGATGGCTCACACCTGTAATTCCAGCACTTTGGGAGCCTGAGGCAGGCAGATCACGAGGTTAGGAGTTTGAGTCTAGCCTGGCCAAAATGGCAAAACCCCATCTCTACTAAAAATACGAAAATTGACTGGGTGTGGTGGCACACACTTGTGGTCCCAGCTACTTGGGGGACTGAGGCAGGAGAATCACTCGAACCTGGGAGGTGGAGGTTGCAGTGAGCATAGATTGTGCCACTGCACTCCAGCCTGAGTGACAGACCCAGACTCCATCTCAAAAAAATACATAAAAGTGGAGGTATAAATGTTAGATTAACTGTGCCTTACTGTGTTCTCAATAAATGTTAAGTAACTGAATATATTATAACTTGACCCCGTATCCACTAGTAGACTTAAGATATTTTACTTTATCAATGGTCCTTTTTTAATAATCTTCAGTAATGTCTCTAAAAATATTTTGTAAGTCAACCAAACCATCATTATCATTTCATACTATTCAGATTACACTTTGGGTAGACAACATATTACACATTATTTCACACTACTACATTCTATTCATGTTATACTTTGGGAAGCCATTTTGTAAGAACAATTACTTGTAATGAGATTTTATATCTTTATATTTTAACAGTGTCCTAAAATCCTAGCATGATAACTAGGAGAGAAAAAGATCTGCCTAGTTTTCTAATTTCAGTGTCTGCCTATATATCTTATGCTCTGATTCTTTTTTCCTGTTTTAATTATCCTTCAAAAGAAAGTGTATAGAAGGGTCTTAAATTTTAAATTAACCTCTTAAAATCAAGTTTTCTATAAACTTTTTTTACAGGCAAAAACAAATAGGAGAATCAAAATAGCTATGTCTCAAAGCTGTTATTTAACAGTTTAATATTAAATAATGACCTCAACATATAAATTAATATACTGTGTTATTTTTGATAAGGAAAAACCACTCATGTCTCCATAGACCGTGCTTTCTAGGCCTTTGTGGACTAGAGTTTCACACAGCCCTAGGCGAATAACACACGCTATTCAGTATGGTTGAGTTCTGTCATAAACTCTTAGCAATGATTTTGCATATTTTCTTTTTTTTTTTTTTTCCTAGACCAAGTCTTGCTCTGTCGCCCAGGCTTGTGTGCAGTGGCGTGATCTCAGCTCACTGCAACCTCTACCTCTAGGTTTAAGCGATTCTCCTGCCTCAGCCTCCCGACTAGCTGGGATTACAGGCATGCACAACCACGCTAGGCTTTTTGTTTTTTGTTTTTAGTTGAGACAGGGTTTCACCATGTTGGCCAGAAGGTCTCAAACTCTTAACCTTGTGATCCGCCCGCCTTGGCGTCCCAAAGTGCTGGGATTACAAGTGTGAGCCACCGCGCCTAGCCTCAATTTTCATTTTTTTTTACCTGATTGTAGAAAAAGAAAAAGTGCCTCTTTTCCAAGATAAGCGTTCTGACCTTTTCCATCAGACTTACTTCAGATTTGCCTGAGACCCTCATCTGTAGAGAAAAGAACAGAACTTGCTTGTAGCATGACTTTCATGTGATGAATGTACGCTCAAGGGAAATTTTAGAGAGATTTCATTAATCCTGTTTTTCTTAGTTGAAAGCTCGATTTCAAATCCCAGTCTGTTTAAGATTTGTCTCTTCACAACCTTCTGTTCCAGAAAACCAAATACAACAAGAATGAGAGAAATTGCAGTTCTATTAAAAAGAATTTTTCTGCCAGGCGTGGTGGCTCACACCTGTAATCCCAGCACTTTGGGAGGCTGAGGCGGGTGGATCATGAGCTCAAGAGATCGAGACCATCCTGGCCTACATGGTGAAACCCCGTTTCTACTAAAATTACAAAAAATTAGCAGGCATGGTGGCAGGTTCCTGTAGTCCCACCTACTCAGGGGGCTGAGGCAGGAGAATCACTTGGACCCGGGAGGCGGAGGTTGCAGTGAGCCGAGATTGTGCTACTGCACTCCAGCCTGGTGACACAGTGAGACTCCGTCTTAAAAAAAAAAAAAAGAATCGGCCGGGCGCGGTGGCTCAAGCCTGTAATCCCAGCACTTTGGGAGGCCGAGACGGGCGGATCACGAGGTCAGGAGATCAAGACCATCCTGGCGAACACGGTGAAACCCCGTCTCTACTAAAAAAATACAAAAATCTAGCCGGGCGAGGTGGCGGGCGCCTGTAGTCCCAGCTACTCCGGAGGCTGAGGCAGGAGAATGGCATAAACCCGGGAGGCGGAGCTTGCAGTGAGCTGAGATCCGGCCACTGCACTCCAGCCTGGGCGACAGAGCGAGACTCCGTCTCAAAAAAAAAAAAAAAAAGAATTTTCCTCTCACTTTCTTCTCACCACCACTAGATTAAAGGGGCCCCCTTTTCTCCTGCAGGGACAACAATCCACCACTTGCCATGAGGTATGATCAAAGCCTATCACTCCTTCTGCAACAGTGGCTCCAGTAAGTCTTTCAAACTTCGTGGTTTTGATGGCGACAATGAGACATCAATTCCCCCAACTTCCTTTGGGGCAAAGGAAGTTTTCTTTATAAGTTTTCCTTCAAAAGCCAGCCACAGGGTCTGGTTTAAGGAATCTGCCTAATGGGAGTTCTGTTTTACTGGCCACTAGTTACATAATCTAGCAATCAGAGGATAAAGGAAAAGACTGTGTGTGTGGTGTCTTAAGAAGATAATACATGCCGGGTGTGGTTGCTCATGACTGTAATCCTAGCACTTTGGGAGGCCGAGGCGGGCAGATCACTTGAGGCCAGGAGATTGAGACTAGCCTGGCCAACATGGTGAAACCCCTAACAATAAAAAATAAAAAATAAAAAAATTAGCTGTGTGATAGTGGTGCACACCTGTGGTCCCAGCTACTTGGGAGGCTGAGGCAGGAGAACTGCTTGAACCCAGGAGGCGAAGGTTGCAGTGAGCCAAGACCACGCCATTGCACTCCAGCCTGTGTACAGAGCAAGGCTCTGACTCAAAAAATAAAAATAAAAATGAAGGGGCCGGGCGCAGTGGCTCAAGCCTGTAATCCCAGCACTTTGGGAGGCCGAGACGGGTGGATCACGAGGTCAGGAGATCGAGACCATCCTGGCTAACACGGTGAAGCCCCGTCTCTACTAAAAAATACAAAAAACTAGCCGGGCGAGGTGGCGGGCGCCTGTAGTCCCAGCTATTCAGGAGGCTGAGGCAGGAGAATGGCATAAACCCCGGAGGCGGAGCTTGCAGTGAGCTGAGATCTGACCACTGCACTCCAGCCTGGGCAACAGAGCGAGACTCCATCTCAAAAAAATAATAATAAAAAAAAGAAGAAGACAATAACAAGTAATACTGCAGTATTCAGGCTATTTAAATAATTTTGTGATTGTTATATTCAGTTATGTCATAGAAGTTTGTAAATCTTTTGAAGTTTTCTCTAAATCTATTTTAAAACACATGTAAAATGGAAATTACTGCTCTATTATTCAACTCTTATAATATGAACATATTACCACAAAATATAAAAATAAAATTCTTTCTGTCAAGGAATTTAAATTTTAAAAATACCTATTGCCTCGTAGACTATAATGTGGAATTAACAAGACATGATCCTGGAAAATTGAACAAATATTTCTGTATTTCACATAAGCTAAATATCCTAAATAATCAGTTCAGACATTTTTGTGTAAAGGGCCAGATAGTAAATACTGAAGATTTTGCAGGTCATACCATCTCTGTTGCACCTATACATTTCTGTTGCACCTTATAGCATGAGAACAGCTATAGAAAATATGTAAATAGATGTGTTCCAGTAATACTTTATGAAAATAGGTGGTGGACTGCATTTGGCCCATGGATCCATAGTTTGCCCATTTCTAAACCATGTATTGAGGGGAAAAAAATCTTTATTTGTTTCTGGAGTTTCTTTTAGTCAAAATAAACTACTAATCTGTCATTAGATAGAATCATAACTCTTGGCCATAAGTTATAGTAAAATGACCACTCACATAGTGAGTATATTTCAACCAATATGACTGTAATTCTGTATGGTTGCTATTTTTACATAAATCATGTAAATTTTCTTCTCAACAGTTAAGTTTTGCTTTGTCACCAAGACTGCAGTGCAGTGGCACAATCTCCGCTCATTGCAGCCTCTGCCTCCTGGATTCAAGTGATTCTCCTGCCTCAGCCTCCCCAGTAGCCGGGACTACAGGTGTGTGCCACCACACCCAGCTAATTCTTGTATTTTTAGTAGAGACAGGGTCTCACTGTGTTGGCCAAAGTGGTCTCAAATTCCTGGCCTCAAGTGATCCACCTGCCTCAACCTTCCAAAGTGCTGAGATTACAGATGTGAACCACTGTGCCTGGCCGATATCTGCCATTTTTTATTGTACTTCTAATATCTTTTTCTTATCGATTTGTAATTGTTGATTATGGATTATGGTTATATATAGAGGAAAACTAGTCCCATGTCAATCATATACCTCACAAATAACTTTATAAGTTTGTTATTAGACTTTTGTTTATGCTTTTTTATTTAGTTTCTTTTTAATTTCTATTTTAAATATATTAATCTCTTCCTTTATGAGTTTCCTTTGTGAATTTCTTGCTACAGATTGGAAGACACCTCACATTCCAAGATATTTTATACAATTAACGTTTTCTTCTAGCATTGTTAGGGTTTTATTTTTTAATGGTTAAACTTTGGTTTGTTTTTCCACTGAAAGGAGAGCATCAGTAAAGATGGCAAGATTGAAATCCAAGCAATAGGATGTCCACTGAATAGAAATTTCTGAGGAAAGTGCAAGGGCAGGTGTGAGAACTCTGGTGGCAAGAATGAGGAAGTATCCCCCTTCTCAAACAGGAAAGAAGAGCCAAGAGACCTGAAAAGGAACTGGAGCCAAGAAGGTGAAAAGGTGAGAATTCACACTGCAAATAACCTTCTCTCTGTAAATAAAAATGGTAAGACACCTGCTGAAAGATGGGAGACCATGTGTGAGTTTGGAAATCTGAGTAATAATGAAGCTGTTTCTAACAGTGACTGCAGTGCAGCACGAAGTTGTCAGGCTGTTAAATTTGGGTTACAGAAATTTGTGAAGATGCCAATTCAGGTTTTTTTGTTTTTATTAAGAAGGATACTAGCAATTCTTAAATCTGTCAGATCAGATTATCTTAAAATTTCTGAAGGCTTTTTTCAACACAAACAAATAAGTGTTTATAAAATGAACTATATATTTCCCATATGCTCATACCTTTAGTGAAAATATGCACATCAACTTATAACTTATGTAATTAAAAATTCAATTACTAATGGGAAATTGGATGAACTCAGTAAAACTGTCTTACCTATGTCTCTTGAGTTTCTCTTTCTATTACATACTAAATTACAATAAAACCTTGACTACCTAAGCTCTCAGATATTCAGTTCTTTTCTTTTCTTTTCTTTTTTTTTTTTTTTTTTTTGAGTAGTTGAGTATTTGTTTAGCAAACGTTGCTGTTGTCTGAGTTGTTCTGTCACAATAAGAAAAATATTTAGGCCGGGCGCAGTGGCTCACGCCTGTAATCCCAACACTTTGGGAGGCCGAGGTGGGTGGATCACCTGAGGTCAGGAGTTTGAGACCAGCCTAGCCAACCTGGTAAAACCTCATCTTTACTAAAAATACAAAACTTTGCCAGACACGGTGGTTGGCGCCGGTAATCCCAGATACTTGGGAGGCTGAGGCAGGAGAATTACTTGAACCCGGGAGGCAGATGTTGCAGTGAGCTGAGATCGTGCTATTATTTCACTCCAGCCTGGGCGACGAGAGCGAGACTGTCTCAAAGAGAAAAAAAAAAAAGAAAAATATTTATATTCTCTTCATTAGATAACTAGTATTTATTTACTGTAATAAATTTGGAAAGTATAGAAAAGCAAAACAAACAAACAAACAAAATAAACATAACAAATTACCCAAAAACAGAAAATTAACATTCTGTTTAACAGTCTTCTTGTCTTTTTATCATATAATTATTATATATATTCCATAGGTCTAGTTTTCTTGTGCCTGTTGTAACTTGCAACTCAATTTAGGCCTCAGGTATTCTATAAACTACTGGTCAGGAAATAAGTCAAGAGCGATATCTTAACATTTTTTCTCTCTTATTTAATAGTTTGGGGTAATATAATATTTATATTTTTTATGCTAAAGTTGTTGCAATGCTACTGAGGTCAAAAGTTGCCCAGGCAGTTGCTTTCTTGACAAAGCCCCTTAGGTCAGCCTGGTTGGAGTTGTTTGCCTGTTTGTCCTGCAGGTGGGATAAAGCATGTTCAGGTTCATGAACTCTGGGGCAGCAGAATATGGTTGCCCATCTGCACAATTAACCAGTGAATCGAGGGCATCAGCTGCATTCTCCCAAATGGTTTTGTCACTCTCCAGAAATTATCTTCCTCTTTGTTGCAAACAGTGCCCTTTGATGTGTCAGCACCATTCAAAGCACCAGCAGTGACTTCTGCATCACTAACACATTTCTGCTTTCTTTGTCAGTTTGCACCCAGGCTTCTATCTCTTTTGCTCAAAGTTTTTCCTGAGGCTTAAAAGAAATCTGCCCCTTACTCTTTCCAAAGTATGTCTTAGCATACTTTCCAAAGTATGTCCCAATAAGCATTCGGAAATGACTTATTCTTTCAAGGCTACAAAATCTCTACCAGAAAATTTTTTAAAAAGGTACTTTTGGCCGGACACGGTGGCTCAAGCCTGTAATCCTGGCACTTTGGGAGGCCGAGATGGGCGGATCACGAGGTCGGGAGATTGAGATCATCCTGGCTAACATGGTGAAACCCCGTCTCTACTAAAAAATACAAAAATCTAGCCCGGCGCGGTGGCGGGCGCCTGAAGTCCCAGCTACTCAGGAGGCTGAGGCAGGAGAATGGCATAAACCCGGGAGGTGGAGCTTGCAGTGAGCTGAGATCCGGCCACTGCACTCCAGCCTGGGCGACAGAGCGAGACTCCGTCTCAAAAAAAAAAAAAGAAAAAAAAAAAGGTACTTTTGCTGACATGATTTCAGGCCATTTTCTGTACATTGTTCATGTTTGATTTGACTAGAATACCAGGCATAAGCAATATTTAAAACTGTACATTCATTATAATAATGGGGTGAGAACTCCTAAATATTACATGCCTGATAAACCTATTTCTTCATTAAACTTCATAAGCAGTACAATTTTCTATGTGGAATAAAACTTTTTTTTTTTTTTTTTTGAGACAGAGTCTCACTCTGTGGCACAGGCTGGAGTGCAGTGGCATGGTCTTGGCTCACTGCAAGCTTCGCCTCCTGGCTTCACACCATTCTCCTGCCTCTGCCTCCCGAGTAGCTGGGACTACAGGTGCCCACCACCACACCCAGCTAATTCTTTGTATTTTTAGTAGAGATGGGGTTTCACTGTGTTAGCCAGGATGGTCTTGATCTCCTGACCTCGAGATCTGCCCACCTCGGCTTCCCAAAGTGCCGGGATTACAGACGTGAGCAAAACTTTTTTTTATAGGCTAACCCAGGGAGTTAATATTTGGTGACTAGGAGATAGGAATAATGTGCACTGATACCACAATATTTCCTCTGGGTGAGCTGAATAATTGTGTGAAAACAGGATATATTGTTATCCTCAGATAAGCCTCTGGTTCTGAAAAGATCCTTCATCAAATATAAATAAAAATGGTTCAAGGAGGTTGGATAAGAAAAGAGAAAACATCTTTGACTTTCCAAGCATTATTTATACTTTGTGTACTACACTACACTCTAGCACACTCTACGAGCATACAATTTCCTAAATATTAAACTGCCAGCATATTCTGATTCTGCTTAATTCAAATAAACTTTTTTTTTTTTTTTTTAAATGGAGTCTTGTCATGTTGCCCATGCTAGTCTCAAACTCCTGGCTTTGGCAATCCTTCTGCTTTGGCCTCCCAAAGTGCTGGGATTACAGGCATGAGCTACCATGCCTAGCCCAAATAAAATTTTATTGAATGTAGTAAAGCTATAAATTACATTAGACTGGCTGGGCGTGGTGGCTCATGACTGTAATCCCAATGCTTTGGGAGTCCAAGGTGGGCAGATCATTTGAGGTCAAGAGTTCAAGACCAGGTCAGGAGTTTGAGACCAGCCTGGCCAACATGGTGAAACCCTGTCTCTACCAAAACTACAAAAAAAATGAGCGGGGTATGATAGCGTGCGCCAGCAGCTACTTAAGAGCTACTTAGGAAACTGAGGCATGAGAATCACTTGAACCCAGGAGGCAGAGGTTGCAGTGAGCCAAGATCACACCATTGTACTCTAGCATGGGTGACAGAGTGAGACCCTGCCTCAAAAAAAAAAAAAAAAAAAATTACATTAGACCAACTTTATATGACTTTCGTGTATCAAGTTTGAGCCTAAGTTTATTTCATTCTAGGATGCAGGCAAGTCAGGGAAGGAAGGTCTAGGACAAGTAAATCAAGCCAGGAAATAGACCATTCTGTAAAAGTTCAAGTTACCACTGGGGAGGTGTGAGAAGAAATGGTTGAGGCTCATAAATGTGATTCAAGGACAACGGAAATCATAAAAGAGAAAGGGAGATGTCTGTCTAAAGTAGAGTTTACATCTTAGATTATCCTTTGGAATTTCCCCAATAAGTCTACATGGGGGAAAGAGACTGTAATAGAATAGCAAGACATTTTAACCATTGAAATTGCAAGATACCAGCAGCGTTGGGGCCCATAACTTCTGCAACATGCCATGCCATGGTCTGCAGCTTTGATGGCTACAGCAGTCACAGGGGGTCTGTGATAAACCTCTAGGGCAGCAAACAGTCACACTGGGCATTGGCGGCTGCAGCAAAGACCTCAGTATAATGAGTAAAGAAAAGCAATGGTCCAATACATAGAACAGCCACTGGTCAGGGAAAGGGCAAGAGAGACCACCATAATGGTGCCATTCGTGAGGAATTAAGGAGGCCTGGACTTCCTGTGCTGTTAGAGACTAAGGCAAAATAATAAAAATAAGATACATCATTGTTGTTTTCTTACCCTTCAGCTAGAATAATGCAGGAAATTAGGTGATATGGGAAATTGTTTAGAAAGAAGTTTTCTACAAGCCAAAAAAGTTTTCTAACACCCCTCTCCCACTTCATCCTTACAGAATTTGCTGGGTTTATTTTTAATGTCTTCTAAAGTTACCTCACACTGAAGGAATTAGAAATACTTATGGCTGCACTTACTAGGAAACCCAACTGATATGGTTTGGCTGTGTCCCAACTCAAGTCTGATCTTGAATTGTAGCTCCCATAATTCCCACAGGTTGTGGGAGGGACTCCGTGGGAGATCATCGAATCATGGGGGCAGTTTCCCCCATACTGTTCTCGTGGTCGTGAATACATCTCATGAGAGCTGATGGTTTTATGAGGGGTTTCCCCTTTTGCTTGGCTCTCATTCTATCTTGTCTGCCACCATGTAAGACATAGCTTTCGCCTTCTGCAATGATTGTGAGACCTTCCCAGCCATGTGGAACTGTGAGTCCATTAAACCTCTTTTTCTTTATAAATTACCCAATCTCATGTGTGTCTTTATCAGCAGTGTGAAAACAGACTAATACACCAACTAAGGGTGGTGGGACTAAACAAATATTTATTTATCACATAACAAGATGTCTGAAAGAGGACTTCTGTACTAATTGGCCTTGGTCCAATTGCTCAGTGAAGAGAATTGCTGTCCCAGAAGCAAAGTCTGTTTTTGTGGCAGGAAAAAGATGGCCTGGGAAGGTGGAATGAAGAATGCACAAGCACAAACTTCAGAAGACTTTCAGTTACATTTCCTTGACTGGTACTGCATTGAATGCCCTTCTATCTGTAAGGGAGGGTACAAAAATTAATATAATGTTTCCACCTTCAATAATGGAGGGAGACAAAGGAGAAATAAATGGAGAATGGTGTTGGGTAAGCCAGCCTATAGTGTCTACACTAAATACAAAACCACTCTTCAGAAACTCAGTATTTTTCTCTATTGAATTTGCACATCATTTCTTCATGCCCATGCAATAAATATTGGGCAAGAGGTACAATCATTTATCTTTTCATTAAAAAATACATTTAGAAGGATTTATTTGTTTTCCAGTTTGGTTGTATAGTTTTTACCAACTCAACTTTTAAAAAATATTTTATGCTCTTTGAAACAGGGCCTCCATCTGTCACCCAGGCTAGAGTGCAGTGGCATGATCACGACTCACTGCAGCCTCAACCTCCCAGGCCCAAATGATCCTCCCACCTTAGCCTCCTTGGCAGCTGAGACTACAGGCATGCACCACCATGCCCACTAATTTTATTTTTATTTTTTTGAGACGGAGTCTCACTCTGTCGCTCAGGCTGGAGTGCAGTGGTGCAATCTCGGCTCACTGCAACCTCTGCCTCCCGGATTCACACCATTCTCCTGCCTCAGCCTCCCGAGTAGCTGGAACTACAGGCACCTGCCACCATGGCTGGCTAATTTTTTGTATTTTTAGTAGAGATGGAGTTTCACCGTGTTAGCCAGGATGGTCTCGGTCTCCTAACCTCATGATCCACCCGCCTCGGCCTCCCAAAGTGCTGGGATTACAAGCGTGAGTCACCACACCTGGCAAATTTTTTTATTTGTTGTAGAGACAAGTTCTTTTTGTCTAGGCTGGTCTTGCACTCCTGAACTCAAGCCATCCTCCCACTTCGGCATCCCAAAGTGCTGGGATTATAGGAGTGAGCCACCATACCCAGCTGTCAACTTACACTTACACAGAAATCTGCCAAAAACATAACTTTTTCTCTTTTACATTTTTTGAGTCCTGACATACAATTCATAGTAAAAGAAGCACTAGATTTTTAGTCTAACAGACCTACTTTTAAAATTTGCTTTCTATTTTTAGTAGACATGGGGTTTCACCATGCTGGCCAGGCTGGTCTCGAAGCTCTTGACCTCGTGATCTGCCCACCTCAGCCTCCCAAAGTGCTGGAATTGTACTTAGCTGGGCGTGGTGGTGGGCGCCTGTAATCCCAGTTACTGGGGAGGCTGAGGCAGGGGAATCACTTGAACCCAGGAGGCGGAGGTTGCAGTGAGCCGAGATCACGCCACTGTACTCCAGCCTGAGCGACAGAGTGAGGCTCTGTCTCAAAAAATAAAAATAAAAATAAAGAATTTGACTTTCCAGATGTAAAATTTTGGACAACTTAATTTCTATGGTAGCTAGTCTTCAAGATGGCCCCTACCAATTTCATCACCTGCTGGCATTCATACCCTTGAAAACCTTTACCCATGGTGTATAAGGTTGATCTGTATGATCAATGGATCATGACATAAATGATGGCAAGCCACTTTTAAGATTAGACTACAAAAGACAGTAGCTTTTGTCCTGGGCTCTGTCTCTCTTGCATTTCTCACTCTGGGGGAATCCAGCTTCCATTTCTTCCAGATATCCAGGCAACCCTGTAGAAAGGGCCATGTGACAAAGAACTTGGACAAATATTGTTCATGTTCATTTTCACAGGTTTACTTTACTCTTTTTAAAACTCCTTTTTTGTTGTTTAAGATTAGCACAATTTTAAAAATGTCTCCGCCTTTTGCTTTTTGCTGGAACTAGTGTAGTGTATATGTCATTGTACACAGCTGGCTCTGTGACAGTGCCTTGGCACCCTACTACAGTGAGGATGGTTTGTTATTTAAGGTCACTTGTATTTAATAATGAATGTCTTTCCCAGAATGTTGAATGGTTGGTCTGATGTGTCTTTAGTGGGCTACTAACTAAATAAAATATTGACCTATTGATGTAAATGGGCCCTGTCTTCCACCAGAAGGCCTCAGGTGATTTTAATATGTCCCACAAGGGGAATGCATCTCCATTACTGAATCATTGATACGGGGAGGATGTGGTCAAGATGATTGCCTGTCACACACTCTGCAGAGTTTTCCAGTTTTATTTTGCTTGGTCTCTAGCCCTTTGCCCCTTTCCATTGCCTCATCCATTTCCATTCACAGACTCCATGACTGCAACTGCTGCCAACTTTGCTATGCAGCCTCAGATCATCTCTACTATTTTTCTTTATACTTTTTAAAAACTACTTTCTTGGCCGGGCGCGGTGGCTCAAGCCTGTAATCCCAGCACTTTGGGAGGCCGAGACGGGTGAATCACGAGGTCAGGAGTTCGAGACCATCCTGGCTAACACGGTGAAACCCCGTCTCTACTAAAAAAAAATACAAAAAGCTAGCCGGGCGAGGTGGCTGGCACCTGTAGTCCCAGCTACTCGGGAGGCTGAGGCAGGAGAATGGCGTAAACCCGGGAGGCGGAGCTTGCAGTGAGCTGAGATCCGGCCACTGCACTCCAGGCCAGGCGACAGAGCGAGACTCCGTCTCAAAAAAAAAAAAAAAAAAAAAAACTACTTTCTTATTTCTTATCTTATGCTACTTCTATGCCTCAATGCTTTCATGCCAGAAAAGAAGTGTGCATATGTAAGCATATATATACACACATATATGTGTGTGTAAATGCATATATACACACATATACACAAACACATTTATGTGTGTGTATTCTATCTAATTATACATTCAATTAGAACACTCCTTTTTTCCTTGGTCAACGTAGCATGCTGGGAATAATTTTCAGTTCATTGAACTGACTTCACTATCATTTGTTGCTGGATGCTCAGGGCCTACTTCTTTGCCCCAAGGCAGGGCTTTTGCATTGTTGTTGCTGTTGATTTAGATTTTTAAGTTTGTTTTGCATCTGCAGTAGTTTTAAAAGTCTGAGGGCTCTGGCATACTGATTTCTAGAGAGAAGAGATGTCCTGCGCTATTATTTATGGGTCCCAGGCTCTCACCATTGTTATTGCCAATTAGCCCCACCTCCTAACTGGTCTCTTTGCCTCCAGTCTTGCTCTCCCCCATATACCAGTCAATCCTGTGTAATTCTGGTAGATATAGCTCATTGAAAACATAACTGGGAAAATGAATGAATCATAATATGGATGACTCTTAAAGACATAATGTTGAGTGAAAAAAGCCAGACACAACAGAAGACATCCTGTGTGATTCGGTTTATAACATTCATAAAAGGCAAAATTAAACTATTTTGTTGAGACATGTAGAGAGTAAACTGTTAAGGAAATCAAAGAATAATGATTAGCACTATAGGAGGAACTTTGCATTTGGGTGTGTTGCAGAATGAGGGTTGGGGACAGGAAAGGCTACATAATTGGTGGGGTCCAATGCCAAATAAAAATGTAGGATCCCCTATTCAAAAATTATTATGAATTTTAAGATGGCAATAGCAGAACATTAAACCAAGCAGAGGACCCTTCTCAGTACCAGGCTCTGTGCAATTGCTTAAGTTGCAGACACCCATGAAGGCAGCCCTAATTTGCCAGTTAGGCAGCCTAACTGGCTTCTGGGGTTTTATTAATGCTTTTCTTTTCTTTTAACTTGGGAGGAAGGGAGTCATACATATTTTTGTTTCAGAAAAATACTGAAGTTGAACATTTACAATATAAGTACTTTTCTATAAGTTTATGTATTTTACAATTTTAATGTGAAAAACAAAAGCAATCAGAACTGACCAGACCACTTCCTGCTCAAAAACATATAAAATGTTTTCCCATGTATTAAAATGCTTCCCTTTGCATTTTCATTTGTTGCAGGCTCAGCTCAAATGCCAGCTCATCTATGAAACATCCTAGATTTCTTCTGTTAGAATTAACCATTTCCTTCCTCTCCTCCCTTAGCACTTTCTCTATTATAGCTTTTAATTTCCCTGCTTCAAATCAGAGTTCTTTGAAATTGCTTTTTCTGATGAACATGAAATCTTGGAGAAATATTTCAGTCTTATTTCATATTTAGGACCCTATTGGGCATAAAATAAGTGATTATTGAATTTAATTGAAGTTATTTCCAAAGATTATCATAACCCATTATAAAACCTAAAATGCTCAAAATCCTACACATTGGAAGTCCTTAAACTATTCAATGATGCAAGGTAACAAAGGTAAAAGTTTCTATGCAAACTAAGGTATGTTTGTTCACCTGGTAAAAATTTGAAATAGACATGATATCATTCAACATTTTTCTGTGATATCTTTCCACATTTTTCTGTTTCACATCTGAGATGAATCTCATAGTCATCTTTTTAAGACTTTTAACATCGTAAATGTAATATACTAGGAGGCACTTGTTGTGTAATAGACACCCTAGATACCATTTTCACCAGGAACACATTTTAAAACACTATTATCCACTATTTTCTTTGAATTTTTTTTCTGGCATGTTTTAACTCTCACTAACACTTTGGGGGTTTTTTTTTGATAAACATGTGACTTGGACATTTTCTTACAACACACAGATGGGTGTGTTCTGTGGGTATTATTTCTCAAATGAAGAAAATGTTCCTCTTTACCAGCATCTGGGTAAGATTTGGATTTCTGTCACAGATTCAAAATATAGACAGAAGTATCATCTCTCTCCTACATAAGGTGACTCTGCAAGTAATCTTTTTCTATTTCTTTTTTTTTTTTTCTTATGCCAAGCTTTGAAATCATAAATGATGTATGGGTTCAGAAAAGCCACTATATTATTAGTATTAGTATTTGGACATATCTATTCATCATTCATTTTTATGGATATCTCCAATCGTACTGCCCAGAGAGCCAGTTTACAAGTCTGTGGTAGCATAAACGCCTTTCATATGTAAGTAAAACACTGATGAATAGACTGAAAATATTTTTTTTTAAATAGTGATGAGGTCTCACTATGTTGCCCAGGCTGGTCTCAAACTCCTGAGTTCAAGAGATCTGCCTACCTTGGCCTCCCAAAGTGCTGGGATTATAAGCATGCCCCATAACTCTCTGCCTGATGAATAGACTTTTAAATGTTTACAGAAATAAGAATATTTTATTCATCTGTACATGTAACTTAACTGTACAAATCCTGCCCAAATGAATTATGACACTTGGCTGGCAAGCATATGATTACGTACTCAATGGAATAGACATACAGTAAAATAGTTCAAGGAAATATGTCTGCCATTTCTACAAGATAATTTATCTTAATTGACACAAAGATTTTAAATGATTCTTCTCTTACTCTGCTAAGTAATCATATGCAAGGTGGAAAAAATCAACCTTTTATTCTTTACTGGAGACAATGAAATTATAAAATTTCATTGAAGGATTATTTATGCCCTATGACATCCCTTTCTGCAACACTTATCACCTAATGACCAGGGATCAATACCCACAAATACGGTAAGACCTATTTTTAAAGGTTTTCAGCTTAACTGTTTTATCTCTTAATAAATTTTTATATAGAACATGTGGTTTCTAGGAGCTCCAACTGCTTTCAGGTCTTTGCATTTGTTGTTTTCTCAGCCTGGGTTACTCTCTTTTCAGCTCTTCCCATAACTGGTTTCCTCTCATACACTAAGATGTTACCTCTTCAGAGAGGCCATAGCAATCTCTATCTATGTCAACAGCATTCCCTTCTCCCTGAACCATGTAGCCAGGAGTTAATATAGAGGGCATGTCTGCAGGCCAAATCTGATCCTCTCTCTGTTTTTATACAGCTCATGAGTTAGGAATGGTTTTAACCTTTTGTTAAAGAAGTGGTTAAAATAAATAATATTTAATGATGTGAAAATTGTAAGAAATTAAAATTTTAGTGTCAATAAATAAACTTTTATAGAACACAGCCCTGCCTATTCATGTGTATTGGCTCCATGGCTGACTTTAGGCTTCTTCAGTATAGTGGAGTAGGGGCAACAAAGATAGAACAGCCCACATACAGTCCACATGGCCCTTCCCAGGAAACATTTATCACCCCCTGCTATAGCCTATTTCACACAATATATCTTGTTTCACTGCATTTATCAAATCTGTAATTATGTTTCTTTTTTGTTTGTTTGAGACAGAGTCTTACTCTGTCACCCAGGCTAGGGTGCAGTGGCACAATGTCGGCTCACTGCAACTTCTGGCTCCCAGGCTCAAGCAAATTCCATGCCTCAGTAGCCAGCACTACAGGCACATGCCACCGTGCCTGGCTAATTTTTGTATTTTTAGTAGAGATAGGTTTTTGCCATGTTGACCAAGCTGGTCTTGAACTTCTAACATCAGGTGATTCACCCAAAGTGCTGAAATTACAGGCATGAGCCACCATGCCTGACCTGTAATTATAATTTTTAATTATTAATTTGCTTGCTCTCCTATATGCCTAATGAGGACAGGGACATTGTCTATATCCCCAGCGTCCAGATCAGTAAATACCTGCATGTACTAAGAGGAGCTTATAGAATATTTATTGAATGACTATAAAAAATAATTGGACAACAGCCAGTGGGATGAAGCCCCTTACCTTGTTTCTATATCCCTCTTTATAGGTGAGGCAGAATGAGGGAAACTCATTTCTTATAATTGATAGCAACAATTCACAAGATTATAAACTACACACAGAAGGCATTTTCACAAAATAGGATCATCACTACTTAAGGACATTACTTTTTGTTTGAGCTCTCTAATTTTTGGATGGCTCTATCTAGCTTTCAAAACATGATGATGCCAGGCGCATACAGAAGTTGGGTGATTCCACTGTAGTTTTACTTCTGAATCAGATGCAAGCTCCCAGGGAAGAGTGGATCTCTGCAAGTTCCATCCCCACAAAAGTTCTTTCCCCTCTAATGATGCTTTTCATTGATTATATTCTCTGCTCACTTGGAGGCTTGACTCCACACTGTCTTTATTATTGAGAGTTCATCTGTCTCCCAGCAATGCCAGTGGTCTTGAGTTCTTACCCATTAGCAATTGAACCCTAGGAATTATCTATAGTAAACAGTACATATATGCATCTTCTAGGCCAGATTAAGATTCAGGAGAATTCCTATTTAGATCTAAGTTTCCAAAGTCCATTTTCTTTCCATTTCAAATGGAAGTAAGCTGTCACTCTTGGTAATGAGAATGTGCTCAGGTGCCCTTCAGTGCTCTACACTCAGAGTACACACTGACTTGTCCTGTTTTAAGCTACAATGTTCCAGAGAGGAGTGACCTTGATGTCAAGGGAAATTACCATTCCAGAATTACAGCACAGCGTTTCACTATTACAGCTAAGAGTCACCATTTTGCAAGGCAATTCCATGAAGAGACAAATTATGTTATCATTCAAATAATGAGATAAATGTAGAGTTTGCCCTGCTTTGGTGAGACATGGCTAATAGGTTGAGGTCTTCGGTCTGGAGCTGAGTTGGGGACCAGGTCATGCTAAGAAAAAAAGAAAAGAGAGAGAGAGAGTGAGAGAATCAAACAAACCTGAGTGATTTATTCATTAAGACATGTGGAATAGGCGGGGTGCAGTGACTCATGCCTGTAATCCCAGCACTTTGGGAGGCCGAGGCAGGTGGATCACCTGAGGTCAGGAGTTCGAGACCAGCCTGACAAATATGGTGGAACCTCGTCTCTGCTAAAAATATAAAAATTAGCTGGGCATGGTGGTGGTGAGCGCCTGTAATCCCAGCTACTCGGGAGGCTGAGGCAGGAGAATTGCTTGAACCCGGGAGGTGGAGTTTGCAGTGAGCCAACATTGTACCACTGCACTCCAGCCTGGGCGACAGAGCAAGCCACTGACTCAAAAAATAATAATAATAAATGTGTAATATTAGTGACCTACCTAGTGCTGTTATGTGACTTACTGCCCATGGTTTAATAAATGCCCTGTGGCTTCTATTGATCTTTGCTGCATGTTCCTAAAACCATATTTGTTTTATCTGTGCATAGCAGCGTCTGAATACAAAGGGCATGTCTGTCTCCAATGTTCAATAGAGAAGGGAGGTTCACCAATAGTCTCTCCAAAAAGGTTATAAATTGTAATCGTATTTAGGGCCTCTAAAGTGAATTTCATGTGTGCATATAATAGAAACCAGACCATCCCAAAAATATTCTCCACGTTTCATAAAAGAAATCTGTCCAGTCATTTTTGAATGATGAGTAACTAAGAAAATATTTGATTTGTTTATATGTATTACATGACCTAAGAATTTTGTAGCCTAAAGCTCATAAAAAGACAGGTATGTGCATTCAGGGGTAGAATGATTCACTTCACATGTTTACACTCTAGCAGAATGTGTATGTCTTGTGAGATGTACAGTACTGAGAACTCTGGGTTTGATTTTAGGGAAGACTATGACTTTCTCTTTAGGTGCTGGATGTTTTCTCTTAGTAGACAGTGTGAATTGTTTTTTCTCTTTTTCCTTAGCTTCCAGGAAATAAATTCAAAACTCTATTTTAGTTCAAATTTTTAGTTGTTTAAAGTGTGAAGGGCTGTCTATCTCTTTTTTTGAGATGGAGTCTTGCTCTGTCACCCAGGCTGGAGTCCAGTAACCGCGCTCTCCATTCACTGCAAGCTCTGCCTCCTGGGTTCACACCATTCTCCTGCCTCAGCCTCCCAACTAGCTGGGATTACAGGCGCCCGCCACCATGCCCGGCTAATTTTTATATTTTTAGTAGATACAGGGTTTCGCCGTGTTGGCCAGGCTGGTCTCGAACTCCTGACCTCAGGTGATCCACCGGCCTCAGCCTTCCAAAGTGCTGGGATTACACGCGTGAGCCACTGTGCCCAGCCCAAGGGCTGCCTATCTATGCATTCTAACATTTCCCCTTGAGTTTCCTGGACAGTGCACAGATTACTTCGCCTCACTAGGCCTCAGAGTTCTTATCAGTACAATAAAAGCATGAGGAAGCATCCATACTTTCCAAATTATTTTGGAGCAGCACTCAAAGGGCCTCCTCTAGCAGGAGAAGCTTCAGGTTGAAGGTGGGCTTCAGGGTGGACTGAGGACTGAAGGTGGACTGCTAACTCTTTCCCTCCAATTCAGAAGCAATGACAACACCATTTTAGTTAGTTTGTACCCTAAGAAAAGACCTCTCTGGACCACAATGTAGTGTATGAGAACTCTTCTGCCTCATAATTTCTGAGGCCTTTTCAGCTTTATAAGGTTTTAGACACTAAGATTAGAATCAAAAAACTGGAATTATGATTTAGGTTCTTCCACTAACTTGCGGTGTAACGTAGGCATGTCACTCCTCTTCAGGCCTTCGATTTTTTTCGTCTATAAATTTAGAGAATTGAATACAGTGATTTTGAAGGTTGCCTCTGCTTTAAAATGCTTTCTTTATTCTCTCTCATCCTATACTTTCCCAGGTATCTGCACACAATGGCCTCAGGTAGAGGGATAAATGGGACTTAAAGAGAGGAAGGTTACACTGCTTTCTCCTTTGTTTTCTTTTCTGTCCCTTGATGTTATGACTGAACCCACTTCAAGAAAAGTAAATAAAAGAAACGATAAGTGGAGAATTGGATAAGCAGAGACGTAACATTTAAATATGGCATCATTGTGAAACTGTTTTATTTGCTCCAGGAAAGATTCATGAAAATAACCTGTGAGGTTTTGACAAAGGACTGAGTCAGACTAAGATTACCTCACAACATTACAATCTTACTTGTTTATAGCCAAACTGACTGCTGACCTGACAGAACACGTTGGGGATTTTTCTCCCTGCCAGCTTCCGCCATGGCGATGCCGAGTCATGCTTTCCCTACCCACTGGTTTCTGGAACACACTGCACTTTGTATCATAGGAAATGGGCAGGGTAGTTTCACCCACTGGGGTTCTTTACAGCAGTTTCCGATAATGAATCGTATGCACTGTATCCTTGGGCAACATTCTCATAAATTATAATATGATATCAAAATGTTATCCTAAATTATGTGCATACCTTCACTCCCTTGCAATTCCATGTGTTCTGTTCCCATCATCACAAGGAGGGGAATATTTTGGCCCCAGATAAAGGTTACCAAAGGAATGCTATTGACTCAAGGGTTCTCTTAAGAACCCTAGAACTACTTAAGGGTATGTGCTAGCATGTACTGGCCAAGGAAAGAAGTCATGCTTTAGAAGGGAGGTCTGTAGCCATTAGCCATATTGGCTATTACCTGGTCCACTCACATTCCATACCACTGGCATTTAGAGTTAGATTTCAAGCATCTGAAGTTCTTTCCAAAGATATTTAGTCCTCTGCTTCTCCAATCACTTCCTGTTTGCATTAGGATCTGTCCCTAGAATATTTTTCTTTTAAGAATTCTTTGGCCAGGCGAGGTGGCTCACACCTGTAATCCCAACACTTTGGGAGGCCAAGGCTGACAGATCACCTGAGGTCAGGAGTTTGAGACCAGCCTGGTCAATATGGTGAAACCCCGTCTCACTAAAAATACAAAAATTAGCCAGGTGTGGTGGTGGGTGCCTGTAACCCCAGCTACTTGGGAGACTGAGGCAGCAGAATCACTTGAATCTAGGAGGCGGAGGTTGCAGTCGAGATCATGCCATTGCACTCCAGCCTGGGTGACAAGAGTGAAACTCCATCTCAAAAAAAAAAAAAAAAAAAAGAAAGAAGAAAAAAAAAAGAATTTCTTAACTTACATATATTTCCTGCCTCTCCTGAAACTTCATCACATTCTCTTTGGCATGACTTTACCTCCACTTTCTTACCACCTGGAGTAATAGGAAGTGAGTATTTGTTACATGATATCAAATCTCACCACTCCTCTGTTCATTCCTCAATCATACAACATAATCCTTTTATAATATTGGTGAAAGATAGACTATTACACTCACATATTCTTCCCATGGCAAAGGGGAAGGGGTCCTTTTCATAGGCATCAGGAATTTGGGCAGTAACTACAGAGGTGGCCTCCGGGAGAGAAGTAGTTCAATGGAGCTTGTAAACATTAATCTCCAAGTCAAAAAAAAAATAGTTTCTTCTTCCCATATACACATACAGACTCCAGATGGTCATGTTAAGCCTTTGAGACATTTTATCTCCCTCAAGATTGTTCTTAAAGATTTTCATTCGACCTACTTATTCAACTAATTTCAGCCTAGTGGTTTAACCAAGGGTCTCATTGAACCTAGTTTTAATTTTTCTTGTTTTTTAATTTTCTAAAAATAATTTCTTTAGGACAGGTGTGGTAGCTCATGCCTGTAATGCCAGCACTTTGGGAGGCCAAGGCGGGTGGATCACCTGAGGTCAGGAGTTCAAGACCAACCTGACCAACATGGAGAAACCTTGTCTCTATTAAAAAATACAAAATTAGCTGGGCGTGTTGGTGCATGCCTGTAATCCCAGCTACTGGGAAGGCTGAGGCAGGAGAATCGCTTGAACCCAGGAGGCGAGGTTGCAGTGAGCCAAAATGGCACCATTGCACTCCAGCCTGGGCAACAAAAGTGAAACTCATATTAAAAAAAAAAAATTATATTTATAACTTCGGGAGGACTAGTTTTAATTTTAAAAGAGAAAATTATCAGGTTGATTACCTGCAAACTTTTACTTTCTTAAAATAACTAAAAAACTTAATTGTAGATTTGTTTTTCTTTCTTTTTTTTTTTTTTTTAAGGCTCACTTATTGCCCAGGGTGGAGTGCAGTGGTGTGATCTCAGCTCACTGCAACCTCTGCTTCCCGGGTTCAAGCAATCTCGTGCCTCAGCCTCCCGAGTAGCTGGGATTACAGATGTGTGTCACCACGCATGGCTAATTTTTGCATTTTTAGTAGACACGGGGTTTCACCATGTTGGCCAGGCTCGTTTTGAATGCCTGGCCTCAAGTTATCCGCCCACCTTGGCCTCCCAAAGTGCTGGGATTACAGGCGTGAGCCACTGCTACCAGCTGTAATTGTAGATATTACCTCTACTCTATAACATCAACTTAACCTGAAGTATTTCTAGAAAATTACAAGAATAAACTTTGAAGTTAGAGAGTTCTGTGAGAAACAATGAAAAATAATCAAGTTGGCTTTAATTTTGTTTTAATTTAATTTAGGGGTAAGTTTGCTATTGAAAAAGTAGAACTTAGGAAAAATACTAGTACTTTAAAGAGGAAGCAATACAAAAAAAAAATGCTATGTATAATTATTTACAAAATATTTTCCCCTTAACTGCTTACATGAAAATAACAAGTGGCCAGGCGCAGTGGCTCACACCTGTAGTTCCAGCAGTTTGGGAGGCCGAGGCAGGTGGATCACCTGAGGTCAGGAGTTTGAGAACACCCTGGCCAACACAGTGAAACCCCGTCTCTACTACAAATATAAAAATCAGCCGGGTGTGGTGGTGGCACGCACCTGTAGTCCTATCTACTGGGAAGGCTGAGGCAGGAGAATCATTTGAACTTGGGAGGTGGAGGCTGCAGTGAGCTGAGATTGCACTGCTGCACTCCAGCCTGGGTAACAGAGTGAGACTCTGTCTCAAAAATAAATAAATAAATAAATAAACATAAATCATAAGTATTTTGCTGGAATACTCTAACTCATGGATAGGCAACATAAACTGTTATTTTGAGGAGACTAATTTGAGCATTAATGAAACTCCAGTCTCCCATAAAAAAAGTAAATAAATTTATTTTGAATGCATATCATCATATTAATATTTATTTAGAAGAAAGGAGCCCACAATTTGGAAGACCTTTGTCCATAAGACTTCTAAATGGTTTCTGGCATCAACCAATCCTGCATTAGCTAATAGGTTGGGCAGAAGACAGTTTCTAGTAGCACTTCCTAATAGTATGCTCTAAATTGAGAGGCAAAGCTTGCTTAGACAACAGACATAAAAAGACAGTTTGGGGAACACAAAATGCTAAATGGTTCCTCACACCAACACACACTACAGTATTTAGCACTACTGCTGGTCCTGAAACATACTCAACAATTGCATATTAAATAGGTGTTGTGCCTGGGGGCAATGGCTCACACCTGTAATCCCAACACTTTGGGAGGCTGAGGCTTGAAGATCACTTGAGATCAGGAGTTCAGTACTAGCCTGGGCAACATAGTAAGACTCTATCTCTGCAAAAAAAAAAAAAAAAAAAAAAAAAATTAATTAACTGGCAGTAGTAATGAGTGCCTTTAGTCCTAGCGACTCAGGAAGCTGAGGTGGAGGGATAGCTTGAACCCAGGAGTTAGAGGTTACAGTGAGCTATGCACTCCAGCCTGGGTGATGGAGCCAGACCAATGAATGAATTGGCTCATCTCATTGAGACTGGTGATCTTTATAGACTCTTGAGTTATTAAGTGTTACCCACAATACTTCCCTTTTTCACTAATTTATTCCTCCAAGAGATCTTGAATTCTTTAATTCCTCTACCTCCCTAGATCATGTTACCAGCTGTTACTTTCTAAACACACTTCTCCCTCTGCGTGACTCCAAACTATTCTTGACTTTCTCTCTCTCTCTACAAAGCCCAGTTCTTCTCCCTGAGATTTAACTACAGCACTATGGGAAATAGATGATAGCTGTAAGGTAAGGGGGAGACAGGTACATGGGCATTAAAATTAGGGAGCAAAACAACAAGACAGCAAGTTAGAAAGACAATTTAAATGCATATCATTTTTCTAGTTTAGGTAAAATCCACATTGTATGGCCAAGGTTACCATTTACAGGAAAATTTCCCAGAATTAATCTATTCTGCAATGGGATTAAGACTCGAATGAGATTAAAGCACTTTCCTAGTTGAGATCAGGATGAGTCAGTTAAAATACGACCATTGCATCCAGGAAATGTACTTCAAAATAGAGAAGTTCACTTTGGGCAATGGGACTGCCTGGGATAAGCATAAGGAAAGTTTCTGGGTGCTGGATGTGTTCTATATCTTTATCCAGGTGATGGCTACATGGGTATATACATATGTAAAATCTGCCAAGCTTTACATTTAAGACCAGGCAGTTTACTGTAAAAAAGCTATATCACAATAAAAAATAAATAAGAGCTGGGCTTGGTGATGTGCACTTGTAGTCCCAGCTACCCAGGAGGCTGAGAAGGAAAGATCGCTTGAGCTCAGGAGTCCTGAGCTGTAGTGTGCTTTGTGGAGCAGGTGTCCACACTAAGTGGGGAATCAATATGGTGACCTTCCAAGAGCAGGGGACCACCAGGTTGCCTAATGAAAAGTGAATAGGGCCGGGTGTGGTGGCTCACGGCTGTAATCCCAGCATTTTGGGAGGCCAAGGTGGGTGAATCACATGAGGCCAGGTGTTCGAGACCAGCCTGAGCAACATGGTGAAACCCCGTGTCTACTAAAAATACAAAAATTAGCTGGGTGTGGTGGTGCGTGCCTATAGTCCCAGTGACTCAGGAGGCTGAGGCAGGAGAATCGCTGGAACCCAGGAGTCGGAGGTTGCAGTGAGCTGAGATTGTGCCACGGGACTCCAGCCTGGGCAACAGAGAGAGACTCCATCTTTAAAAAAAAAAAAAGAGAGAGAGTTTAGGTAAAACAGAACCTGAGAGTGACAGTTTGGTAGCATTTCTTAGCAATTTGTAAGGTGACGTGATGGTCTCTGAGGGCCATGATGTCCAGAAGTAGCAAAGAGAGGGGCAGTCCACCACAGGACTTTTTTTTTTTTTTTTTTTGAGACAGAGTCTTGCCCTGTTGCCCAGGCTGGAATGCAGTGGCACAATCTCGGCTCACTGCAACCTCTGCCTCCTGGGTTCAAGTGATTCTCCTGTCTCAGCCTCCTGAGTAGCTGGGATTACAGGGGTGGGCCATCATGCCTGGCTAAATTTTGTATTTTTAGTAGAGATGGGGTTTCACCATATTCGCCAGGCTAGTCTTGAACTCCTGATTTCAAGTGATCTGTCCGCCTTGGCCTCCCAAAGTGCTACAGGCACTAGCCACTGCGCCTGGCCTAGGATCTTATTTTTTCCATTGCATATGCACTGTTCTAACCCCTAATTCTAAATTAATAAATTGGCCAGGCATGGTGGCTCACGCCTGCAATCCCAACACGTTGGGGGGCTGAGGTGCATAGATCATCTGAGACCGAGAGTTTGAGACTAGCCTGACCAGTGTGGATAAATCTTGTCTCTACTAAAAAAACAAAATTAGCCAGGGACGGTAGTACATGCCTGTAATCCCAGCTACTCGGGAGGCAGAAGCAAGAGAATCACTTGAACCTGGGAGGCGGAGGTTGTGGTAAGCTGAGATCGTGCCACTGCAGTCCAGCCTGGTTGACAAGAGCGAAAGTCCACCTCAAAAAATAAAATTAATTTATTTATTAATTAGTTTCCTGATGTATATTCTGTCTCTTTTGCATCTGAATGGCTTAATGAGTCAGTTTTCTGAGTGCCCTTCCCACTTTATGAGGCAATCACCAAAGATCTGGAGTAACCAGGCTAATTCTAATTTCTAGACCCATAATGGCCCTATTGACCTTCAGGTTCTAGTGTCCTATCAGCCTTCCTAATGGCAAAGCTAAGGGTAGAAATCCCCTGGTGGACAATTTGTGGGTACTTGGGTGGAGGAGAGGTTATATACAATATCATTTCTTTCCATCTTGAAATGGTGATAAAAGACAAAACTAAGCTGGTATTTAAAATACTACTCTCTAAATTGACATTTTTGCCTTTGTGAGGT